>NW_027136297.1:0-300000 GCF_039906515.1 Pseudorca crassidens | reverse complement strand
TCGGATTAGGGTAAGGGAACGGGTATGGGGTAGGGTCCAGTTTCGGGGCCGACAACGGGTTCGGGTAGGGTTGAGGGTACAGCTCAGGGTATGACAACGGGTTAGGGGACGGCTTAGTGTTAGCGTTAGTGTACGGGATAGGATGAGAGTAGGGGTTAGCGTAAGGTGTGGGCGGGGGGGGGGCGGCCCTTGGCTGAACATGCAAAGAACACATTGCAATAACACTTTGGGCCTCGTGTTCTCTTCCAGGTGTTTGACCAGAGTGCACTTTCAACTGAAGCTAAAGAAGAAATGTCCAAAGTGTATCCTAATGCCCGGAGGGCTCGCCTGAAAGCAGGAGGCGATTTCCCTTACCTGTGCAGCAGTGCAGACGTGAATCTCTACGTACAGGTAGGTCCTAGGCTGGATCCCAGAGCACTTTGCACACAGAATCTGGTTGGAAACAGAAAGGGTTTTCTGATTTTCTGCTCGTCGAGGAAGAGAACTACAGAATTCTCTCTCTGTAGGAATGAAGCATTGACTTGATCAATTGCTCCACATTAGGAACTCACTCACAGGAGAATTCAAGCATATGAGAGCCACCTGAGGGACTCTATGCCCACTGTCCCTTTTCGAAGAGCCACGGGCCTACACTCACACACTGAAGCAGCCGTTTGGTACGACGGGACCTTGGCTCCTGGACACCAGACTTACGTGGAGTCCATCTGAATCCCACGAAGGGACTTCTCGGTCTACTTTTCATGCATGCAAACACACGCACCCAAACAAACTAACTCTACTTCTTCGAACACCTGCCTCCATGGACATTAGAATAGTGGGGAGAAATGGGTGCTTTGCAATTTGGCAAGCAGTATCAAGAGCCTGGAAAAACCAGGACGGGGGAGTGTCGTTAGCGTACGTGTTCGGATTCCTGCACGGGTTACCGTAAGGCTTCGGGTAAGTGTGTGGGCTAGGGTGAGGGTGAGGGAACGGGGACCGTGCAGGGTGCAGGTCAGGGCGCGCCAGAGGTGGGGGGTTCGAGGACCTGTCACGGGACGGACGCCTTAGGACTGGGAGCGGGGACCGTGGAGGGTGCAGGTAGGGCACGACAACGGGACAGGCTTACGGTCCAGGTTACGGATAAGGCTTAGTGTGAGGGTGAGTGTACGGTCGGTGAAGGGTTCTGCTTAGGGAAGAGAGATGGTTTCGGGTCCAGGTACAGGTTAGGAGTAGTTCAAGGATCAGGGTCCAGGTTAGGGTATGTGTTAGGGTACGGGTCAGTGTACAGATTAGGATTAGGGTACGAGTTAGGGGAAGGGCTTTTGGGTGGGTTTAGGGTTCAGGAACAGGTAAGGTTTCGGGTCCAGGTACGGGTACGACAACGAGTTAGGCTTCGAGTACTTGTTAGGGTCCGGGTACGTGTTAGGGTACAGATGAGTGTTCGTGTCTGGGTTAGCGTAAGGTTGAGGGTTCTGCTTAGGATTAGGGAACAGGGACGGTTCAGTGGACAGTTTAGGGTCCAACAAGGGATTTGGGCTAGGGTACGGGTTAGGGTCTGGGGTAGTAGGAAGTCTATTGGTTAGCGTTAGGGTCCGAAAAGGGATTACGGTGAGGGTCAGTGTTTGTTAGTGGAGGGTTTCGTCTTAGGGGACGGGTTAGGATGTGGATGAGGGTTAGAGGGTTAGAGGGTTAGGGATCGGGCTCGGTTTAGGGGACAGGTTAGGGTACGTGTTGGGTTAGGGAACGGGTATGGGGTAGGGTCCAGTTTCGGGGCCGACAACGGGTTAGGGAATGGGTACGGTTGAAGGTACAGATTAGGATCCAAGTTAGGGTAAGGGTTAGGGGACGGGTTAGTGTGAGTGTACGGGTTAGGAGTAGGGTATGGTTCGGGGAAGGGGAAGGGTTACAGTTAGGGGACGTATTAGGGTACGGGTTCGGGATCAGGCTTGCTTTAGGGTACTGTTAGGGTACATGTTAGTGTTGTGTTAGTGTAGTGTATGAATTCGGATTAGGGTAAGGGAACGGGTATGGGGTAGGGTCCAGTTTCGGGGCCGACAACGGGTTCGGGTAGGGTTGAGGGTACAGCTCAGGGTATGACAACGGGTTAGGGGACGGCTTAGTGTTAGCGTTAGTGTACGGGATAGGATGAGAGTAGGGGTTAGCGTAAGGTGTGGGCGGGGGGGGGGCGGCCCTTGGCTGAACATGCAAAGAACACATTGCAATAACACTTTGGGCCTCGTGTTCTCTTCCAGGTGTTTGACCAGAGTGCACTTTCAACTGAAGCTAAAGAAGAAATGTCCAAAGTGTATCCTAATGCCCGGAGGGCTCGCCTGAAAGCAGGAGGCGATTTCCCTTACCTGTGCAGCAGTGCAGACGTGAATCTCTACGTACAGGTAGGTCCTAGGCTGGATCCCAGAGCACTTTGCACACAGAATCTGGTTGGAAACAGAAAGGGTTTTCTGATTTTCTGCTCGTCGAGGAAGAGAACTACAGAATTCTCTCTCTGTAGGAATGAAGCATTGACTTGATCAATTGCTCCACATTAGGAACTCACTCACAGGAGAATTCAAGCATATGAGAGCCACCTGAGGGACTCTATGCCCACTGTCCCTTTTCGAAGAGCCACGGGCCTACACTCACACACTGAAGCAGCCGTTTGGTACGACGGGACCTTGGCTCCTGGACACCAGACTTACGTGGAGTCCATCTGAATCCCACGAAGGGACTTCTCGGTCTACTTTTCATGCATGCAAACACACGCACCCAAACAAACTAACTCTACTTCTTCGAACACCTGCCTCCATGGACATTAGAATAGTGGGGAGAAATGGGTGCTTTGCAATTTGGCAAGCAGTATCAAGAGCCTGGAAAAACCAGGACGGGGGAGTGTCGTTAGCGTACGTGTTCGGATTCCTGCACGGGTTACCGTAAGGCTTCGGGTAAGTGTGTGGGCTAGGGTGAGGGTGAGGGAACGGGGACCGTGCAGGGTGCAGGTCAGGGCGCGCCAGAGGTGGGGGGTTCGAGGACCTGTCACGGGACGGACGCCTTAGGACTGGGAGCGGGGACCGTGGAGGGTGCAGGTAGGGCACGACAACGGGACAGGCTTACGGTCCAGGTTACGGATAAGGCTTAGTGTGAGGGTGAGTGTACGGTCGGTGAAGGGTTCTGCTTAGGGAAGAGAGATGGTTTCGGGTCCAGGTACAGGTTAGGAGTAGTTCAAGGATCAGGGTCCAGGTTAGGGTATGTGTTAGGGTACGGGTCAGTGTACAGATTAGGATTAGGGTACGAGTTAGGGGAAGGGCTTTTGGGTGGGTTTAGGGTTCAGGAACAGGTAAGGTTTCGGGTCCAGGTACGGGTACGACAACGAGTTAGGCTTCGAGTACTTGTTAGGGTCCGGGTACGTGTTAGGGTACAGATGAGTGTTCGTGTCTGGGTTAGCGTAAGGTTGAGGGTTCTGCTTAGGATTAGGGAACAGGGACGGTTCAGTGGACAGTTTAGGGTCCAACAAGGGATTTGGGCTAGGGTACGGGTTAGGGTCTGGGGTAGTAGGAAGTCTATTGGTTAGCGTTAGGGTCCGAAAAGGGATTACGGTGAGGGTCAGTGTTTGTTAGTGGAGGGTTTCGTCTTAGGGGACGGGTTAGGATGTGGATGAGGGTTAGAGGGTTAGAGGGTTAGGGATCGGGCTCGGTTTAGGGGACAGGTTAGGGTACGTGTTGGGTTAGGGAACGGGTATGGGGTAGGGTCCAGTTTCGGGGCCGACAACGGGTTAGGGAATGGGTACGGTTGAAGGTACAGATTAGGATCCAAGTTAGGGTAAGGGTTAGGGGACGGGTTAGTGTGAGTGTACGGGTTAGGAGTAGGGTATGGTTCGGGGAAGGGGAAGGGTTACAGTTAGGGGACGTATTAGGGTACGGGTTCGGGATCAGGCTTGCTTTAGGGTACTGTTAGGGTACATGTTAGTGTTGTGTTAGTGTAGTGTATGAATTCGGATTAGGGTAAGGGAACGGGTATGGGGTAGGGTCCAGTTTCGGGGCCGACAACGGGTTCGGGTAGGGTTGAGGGTACAGCTCAGGGTATGACAACGGGTTAGGGGACGGCTTAGTGTTAGCGTTAGTGTACGGGATAGGATGAGAGTAGGGGTTAGCGTAAGGTGTGGGCGGGGGGGGGGGCGGCCCTTGGCTGAACATGCAAAGAACACATTGCAATAACACTTTGGGCCTCGTGTTCTCTTCCAGGTGTTTGACCAGAGTGCACTTTCAACTGAAGCTAAAGAAGAAATGTCCAAAGTGTATCCTAATGCCCGGAGGGCTCCCTGTGCAGCAGTGCAGACGTGAATCTCTACGTACAGGTAGGTCCTAGGCTGGATCCCAGAGCACTTTGCACACAGAATCTGGTTGGAAACAGAAAGGGTTTTCTGATTTTCTGCTCGTCGAGGAAGAGAACTACAGAATTCTCTCTCTGTAGGAATGAAGCATTGACTTGATCAATTGCTCCACATTAGGAACTCACTCACAGGAGAATTCAAGCATATGAGAGCCACCTGAGGGACTCTATGCCCACTGTCCCTTTTCGAAGAGCCACGGGCCTACACTCACACACTGAAGCAGCCGTTTGGTACGACGGGACCTTGGCTCCTGGACACCAGACTTACGTGGAGTCCATCTGAATCCCACGAAGGGACTTCTCGGTCTACTTTTCATGCATGCAAACACACGCACCCAAACAAACTAACTCTACTTCTTCGAACACCTGCCTCCATGGACATTAGAATAGTGGGGAGAAATGGGTGCTTTGCAATTTGGCAAGCAGTATCAAGAGCCTGGAAAAACCAGGACGGGGGAGTGTCGTTAGCGTACGTGTTCGGATTCCTGCACGGGTTACCGTAAGGCTTCGGGTAAGTGTGTGGGCTAGGGTGAGGGTGAGGGAACGGGGACCGTGCAGGGTGCAGGTCAGGGCGCGCCAGAGGTGGGGGGTTCGAGGACGTGTCGGGGGACCGTGGAGGGTGCAGGTCAGGGCGCGCCAGAGGTGGGGGGTTCGAGGACCTGTCACGGGACGGACGCCTTAGGACTGGGAGCGGGGACCGTGGAGGGTGCAGGTAGGGCACGACAACGGGACAGGCTTACGGTCCAGGTTACGGATAAGGCTTAGTGTGAGGGTGAGTGTACGGTCGGTGAAGGGTTCTGCTTAGGGAAGAGAGATGGTTTCGGGTCCAGGTACAGGTTAGGAGTAGTTCAAGGATCAGGGTCCAGGTTAGGGTATGTGTTAGGGTACGGGTCAGTGTACAGATTAGGATTAGGGTACGAGTTAGGGGAAGGGCTTTTGGGTGGGTTTAGGGTTCAGGAACAGGTAAGGTTTCGGGTCCAGGTACGGGTACGACAACGAGTTAGGCTTCGAGTACTTGTTAGGGTCCGGGTACGTGTTAGGGTACAGATGAGTGTTCGTGTCTGGGTTAGCGTAAGGTTGAGGGTTCTGCTTAGGATTAGGGAACAGGGACGGTTCAGTGGACAGTTTAGGGTCCAACAAGGGATTTGGGCTAGGGTACGGGTTAGGGTCTGGGGTAGTAGGAAGTCTATTGGTTAGCGTTAGGGTCCGAAAAGGGATTACGGTGAGGGTCAGTGTTTGTTAGTGGAGGGTTTCGTCTTAGGGGACGGGTTAGGATGTGGATGAGGGTTAGAGGGTTAGAGGGTTAGGGATCGGGCTCGGTTTAGGGGACAGGTTAGGGTACGTGTTGGGTTAGGGAACGGGTATGGGGTAGGGTCCAGTTTCGGGGCCGACAACGGGTTAGGGAATGGGTACGGTTGAAGGTACAGATTAGGATCCAAGTTAGGGTAAGGGTTAGTGTGAGTGTACGGGTTAGGAGTAGGGTATGGTTCGGGGAAGGGGAAGGGTTACAGTTAGGGGACGTATTAGGGTACGGGTTCGGGATCAGGCTTGCTTTAGGGTACTGTTAGGGTACATGTTAGTGTTGTGTTAGTGTAGTGTATGAATTCGGATTAGGGTAAGGGAACGGGTATGGGGTAGGGTCCAGTTTCGGGGCCGACAACGGGTTCGGGTAGGGTTGAGGGTACAGCTCAGGGTATGACAACGGGTTAGGGGACGGCTTAGTGTTAGCGTTAGTGTACGGGATAGGATGAGAGTAGGGGTTAGCGTAAGGTGTGGGCGGGGGGGGGGGCGGCCCTTGGCTGAACATGCAAAGAACACATTGCAATAACACTTTGGGCCTCGTGTTCTCTTCCAGGTGTTTGACCAGAGTGCACTTTCAACTGAAGCTAAAGAAGAAATGTCCAAAGTGTATCCTAATGCCCGGAGGGCTCGCCTGAAAGCAGGAGGCGATTTCCCTTACCTGTGCAGCAGTGCAGACGTGAATCTCTACGTACAGGTAGGTCCTAGGCTGGATCCCAGAGCACTTTGCACACAGAATCTGGTTGGAAACAGAAAGGGTTTTCTGATTTTCTGCTCGTCGAGGAAGAGAACTACAGAATTCTCTCTCTGTAGGAATGAAGCATTGACTTGATCAATTGCTCCACATTAGGAACTCACTCACAGGAGAATTCAAGCATATGAGAGCCACCTGAGGGACTCTATGCCCACTGTCCCTTTTCGAAGAGCCACGGGCCTACACTCACACACTGAAGCAGCCGTTTGGTACGACGGGACCTTGGCTCCTGGACACCAGACTTACGTGGAGTCCATCTGAATCCCACGAAGGGACTTCTCGGTCTACTTTTCATGCATGCAAACACACGCACCCAAACAAACTAACTCTACTTCTTCGAACACCTGCCTCCATGGACATTAGAATAGTGGGGAGAAATGGGTGCTTTGCAATTTGGCAAGCAGTATCAAGAGCCTGGAAAAACCAGGACGGGGGAGTGTCGTTAGCGTACGTGTTCGGATTCCTGCACGGGTTACCGTAAGGCTTCGGGTAAGTGTGTGGGCTAGGGTGAGGGTGAGGGAACGGGGACCGTGCAGGGTGCAGGTCAGGGCGCGCCAGAGGTGGGGGGTTCGAGGACGTGTCGGGGGACCGTGGAGGGTGCAGGTCAGGGCGCGCCAGAGGTGGGGGGTTCGAGGACCTGTCACGGGACGGACGCCTTAGGACTGGGAGCGGGGACCGTGGAGGGTGCAGGTAGGGCACGACAACGGGACAGGCTTACGGTCCAGGTTACGGATAAGGCTTAGTGTGAGGGTGAGTGTACGGTCGGTGAAGGGTTCTGCTTAGGGAAGAGAGATGGTTTCGGGTCCAGGTACAGGTTAGGAGTAGTTCAAGGATCAGGGTCCAGGTTAGGGTATGTGTTAGGGTACGGGTCAGTGTACAGATTAGGATTAGGGTACGAGTTAGGGGAAGGGCTTTTGGGTGGGTTTAGGGTTCAGGAACAGGTAAGGTTTCGGGTCCAGGTACGGGTACGACAACGAGTTAGGCTTCGAGTACTTGTTAGGGTCCGGGTACGTGTTAGGGTACAGATGAGTGTTCGTGTCTGGGTTAGCGTAAGGTTGAGGGTTCTGCTTAGGATTAGGGAACAGGGACGGTTCAGTGGACAGTTTAGGGTCCAACAAGGGATTTGGGCTAGGGTACGGGTTAGGGTCTGGGGTAGTAGGAAGTCTATTGGTTAGCGTTAGGGTCCGAAAAGGGATTACGGTGAGGGTCAGTGTTTGTTAGTGGAGGGTTTCGTCTTAGGGGACGGGTTAGGATGTGGATGAGGGTTAGAGGGTTAGAGGGTTAGGGATCGGGCTCGGTTTAGGGGACAGGTTAGGGTACGTGTTGGGTTAGGGAACGGGTATGGGGTAGGGTCCAGTTTCGGGGCCGACAACGGGTTAGGGAATGGGTACGGTTGAAGGTACAGATTAGGATCCAAGTTAGGGTAAGGGTTAGGGGACGGGTTAGTGTGAGTGTACGGGTTAGGAGTAGGGTATGGTTCGGGGAAGGGGAAGGGTTACAGTTAGGGGACGTATTAGGGTACGGGTTCGGGATCAGGCTTGCTTTAGGGTACTGTTAGGGTACATGTTAGTGTTGTGTTAGTGTAGTGTATGAATTCGGATTAGGGTAAGGGAACGGGTATGGGGTAGGGTCCAGTTTCGGGGCCGACAACGGGTTCGGGTAGGGTTGAGGGTACAGCTCAGGGTATGACAACGGGTTAGGGGACGGCTTAGTGTTAGCGTTAGTGTACGGGATAGGATGAGAGTAGGGGTTAGCGTAAGGTGTGGGCGGGGGGGGGGGCGGCCCTTGGCTGAACATGCAAAGAACACATTGCAATAACACTTTGGGCCTCGTGTTCTCTTCCAGGTGTTTGACCAGAGTGCACTTTCAACTGAAGCTAAAGAAGAAATGTCCAAAGTGTATCCTAATGCCCGGAGGGCTCGCCTGAAAGCAGGAGGCGATTTCCCTTACCTGTGCAGCAGTGCAGACGTGAATCTCTACGTACAGGTAGGTCCTAGGCTGGATCCCAGAGCACTTTGCACACAGAATCTGGTTGGAAACAGAAAGGGTTTTCTGATTTTCTGCTCGTCGAGGAAGAGAACTACAGAATTCTCTCTCTGTAGGAATGAAGCATTGACTTGATCAATTGCTCCACATTAGGAACTCACTCACAGGAGAATTCAAGCATATGAGAGCCACCTGAGGGACTCTATGCCCACTGTCCCTTTTCGAAGAGCCACGGGCCTACACTCACACACTGAAGCAGCCGTTTGGTACGACGGGACCTTGGCTCCTGGACACCAGACTTACGTGGAGTCCATCTGAATCCCACGAAGGGACTTCTCGGTCTACTTTTCATGCATGCAAACACACGCACCCAAACAAACTAACTCTACTTCTTCGAACACCTGCCTCCATGGACATTAGAATAGTGGGGAGAAATGGGTGCTTTGCAATTTGGCAAGCAGTATCAAGAGCCTGGAAAAACCAGGACGGGGGAGTGTCGTTAGCGTACGTGTTCGGATTCCTGCACGGGTTACCGTAAGGCTTCGGGTAAGTGTGTGGGCTAGGGTGAGGGTGAGGGAACGGGGACCGTGCAGGGTGCAGGTCAGGGCGCGCCAGAGGTGGGGGGTTCGAGGACGTGTCGGGGGACCGTGGAGGGTGCAGGTCAGGGCGCGCCAGAGGTGGGGGGTTCGAGGACCTGTCACGGGACGGACGCCTTAGGACTGGGAGCGGGGACCGTGGAGGGTGCAGGTAGGGCACGACAACGGGACAGGCTTACGGTCCAGGTTACGGATAAGGCTTAGTGTGAGGGTGAGTGTACGGTCGGTGAAGGGTTCTGCTTAGGGAAGAGAGATGGTTTCGGGTCCAGGTACAGGTTAGGAGTAGTTCAAGGATCAGGGTCCAGGTTAGGGTATGTGTTAGGGTACGGGTCAGTGTACAGATTAGGATTAGGGTACGAGTTAGGGGAAGGGCTTTTGGGTGGGTTTAGGGTTCAGGAACAGGTAAGGTTTCGGGTCCAGGTACGGGTACGACAACGAGTTAGGCTTCGAGTACTTGTTAGGGTCCGGGTACGTGTTAGGGTACAGATGAGTGTTCGTGTCTGGGTTAGCGTAAGGTTGAGGGTTCTGCTTAGGATTAGGGAACAGGGACGGTTCAGTGGACAGTTTAGGGTCCAACAAGGGATTTGGGCTAGGGTACGGGTTAGGGTCTGGGGTAGTAGGAAGTCTATTGGTTAGCGTTAGGGTCCGAAAAGGGATTACGGTGAGGGTCAGTGTTTGTTAGTGGAGGGTTTCGTCTTAGGGGACGGGTTAGGATGTGGATGAGGGTTAGAGGGTTAGAGGGTTAGGGATCGGGCTCGGTTTAGGGGACAGGTTAGGGTACGTGTTGGGTTAGGGAACGGGTATGGGGTAGGGTCCAGTTTCGGGGCCGACAACGGGTTAGGGAATGGGTACGGTTGAAGGTACAGATTAGGATCCAAGTTAGGGTAAGGGTTAGGGGACGGGTTAGTGTGAGTGTACGGGTTAGGAGTAGGGTATGGTTCGGGGAAGGGGAAGGGTTACAGTTAGGGGACGTATTAGGGTACGGGTTCGGGATCAGGCTTGCTTTAGGGTACTGTTAGGGTACATGTTAGTGTTGTGTTAGTGTAGTGTATGAATTCGGATTAGGGTAAGGGAACGGGTATGGGGTAGGGTCCAGTTTCGGGGCCGACAACGGGTTCGGGTAGGGTTGAGGGTACAGCTCAGGGTATGACAACGGGTTAGGGGACGGCTTAGTGTTAGCGTTAGTGTACGGGATAGGATGAGAGTAGGGGTTAGCGTAAGGTGTGGGCGGGGGGGGGGCGGCCCTTGGCTGAACATGCAAAGAACACATTGCAATAACACTTTGGGCCTCGTGTTCTCTTCCAGGTGTTTGACCAGAGTGCACTTTCAACTGAAGCTAAAGAAGAAATGTCCAAAGTGTATCCTAATGCCCGGAGGGCTCGCCTGAAAGCAGGAGGCGATTTCCCTTACCTGTGCAGCAGTGCAGACGTGAATCTCTACGTACAGGTAGGTCCTAGGCTGGATCCCAGAGCACTTTGCACACAGAATCTGGTTGGAAACAGAAAGGGTTTTCTGATTTTCTGCTCGTCGAGGAAGAGAACTACAGAATTCTCTCTCTGTAGGAATGAAGCATTGACTTGATCAATTGCTCCACATTAGGAACTCACTCACAGGAGAATTCAAGCATATGAGAGCCACCTGAGGGACTCTATGCCCACTGTCCCTTTTCGAAGAGCCACGGGCCTACACTCACACACTGAAGCAGCCGTTTGGTACGACGGGACCTTGGCTCCTGGACACCAGACTTACGTGGAGTCCATCTGAATCCCACGAAGGGACTTCTCGGTCTACTTTTCATGCATGCAAACACACGCACCCAAACAAACTAACTCTACTTCTTCGAACACCTGCCTCCATGGACATTAGAATAGTGGGGAGAAATGGGTGCTTTGCAATTTGGCAAGCAGTATCAAGAGCCTGGAAAAACCAGGACGGGGGAGTGTCGTTAGCGTACGTGTTCGGATTCCTGCACGGGTTACCGTAAGGCTTCGGGTAAGTGTGTGGGCTAGGGTGAGGGTGAGGGAACGGGGACCGTGCAGGGTGCAGGTCAGGGCGCGCCAGAGGTGGGGGGTTCGAGGACGTGTCGGGGGACCGTGGAGGGTGCAGGTCAGGGCGCGCCAGAGGTGGGGGGTTCGAGGACCTGTCACGGGACGGACGCCTTAGGACTGGGAGCGGGGACCGTGGAGGGTGCAGGTAGGGCACGACAACGGGACAGGCTTACGGTCCAGGTTACGGATAAGGCTTAGTGTGAGGGTGAGTGTACGGTCGGTGAAGGGTTCTGCTTAGGGAAGAGAGATGGTTTCGGGTCCAGGTACAGGTTAGGAGTAGTTCAAGGATCAGGGTCCAGGTTAGGGTATGTGTTAGGGTACGGGTCAGTGTACAGATTAGGATTAGGGTACGAGTTAGGGGAAGGGCTTTTGGGTGGGTTTAGGGTTCAGGAACAGGTAAGGTTTCGGGTCCAGGTACGGGTACGACAACGAGTTAGGCTTCGAGTACTTGTTAGGGTCCGGGTACGTGTTAGGGTACAGATGAGTGTTCGTGTCTGGGTTAGCGTAAGGTTGAGGGTTCTGCTTAGGATTAGGGAACAGGGACGGTTCAGTGGACAGTTTAGGGTCCAACAAGGGATTTGGGCTAGGGTACGGGTTAGGGTCTGGGGTAGTAGGAAGTCTATTGGTTAGCGTTAGGGTCCGAAAAGGGATTACGGTGAGGGTCAGTGTTTGTTAGTGGAGGGTTTCGTCTTAGGGGACGGGTTAGGATGTGGATGAGGGTTAGAGGGTTAGAGGGTTAGGGATCGGGCTCGGTTTAGGGGACAGGTTAGGGTACGTGTTGGGTTAGGGAACGGGTATGGGGTAGGGTCCAGTTTCGGGGCCGACAACGGGTTAGGGAATGGGTACGGTTGAAGGTACAGATTAGGATCCAAGTTAGGGTAAGGGTTAGGGGACGGGTTAGTGTGAGTGTACGGGTTAGGAGTAGGGTATGGTTCGGGGAAGGGGAAGGGTTACAGTTAGGGGACGTATTAGGGTACGGGTTCGGGATCAGGCTTGCTTTAGGGTACTGTTAGGGTACATGTTAGTGTTGTGTTAGTGTAGTGTATGAATTCGGATTAGGGTAAGGGAACGGGTATGGGGTAGGGTCCAGTTTCGGGGCCGACAACGGGTTCGGGTAGGGTTGAGGGTACAGCTCAGGGTATGACAACGGGTTAGGGGACGGCTTAGTGTTAGCGTTAGTGTACGGGATAGGATGAGAGTAGGGGTTAGCGTAAGGTGTGGGCGGGGGGGGGGGCGGCCCTTGGCTGAACATGCAAAGAACACATTGCAATAACACTTTGGGCCTCGTGTTCTCTTCCAGGTGTTTGACCAGAGTGCACTTTCAACTGAAGCTAAAGAAGAAATGTCCAAAGTGTATCCTAATGCCCGGAGGGCTCGCCTGAAAGCAGGAGGCGATTTCCCTTACCTGTGCAGCAGTGCAGACGTGAATCTCTACGTACAGGTAGGTCCTAGGCTGGATCCCAGAGCACTTTGCACACAGAATCTGGTTGGAAACAGAAAGGGTTTTCTGATTTTCTGCTCGTCGAGGAAGAGAACTACAGAATTCTCTCTCTGTAGGAATGAAGCATTGACTTGATCAATTGCTCCACATTAGGAACTCACTCACAGGAGAATTCAAGCATATGAGAGCCACCTGAGGGACTCTATGCCCACTGTCCCTTTTCGAAGAGCCACGGGCCTACACTCACACACTGAAGCAGCCGTTTGGTACGACGGGACCTTGGCTCCTGGACACCAGACTTACGTGGAGTCCATCTGAATCCCACGAAGGGACTTCTCGGTCTACTTTTCATGCATGCAAACACACGCACCCAAACAAACTAACTCTACTTCTTCGAACACCTGCCTCCATGGACATTAGAATAGTGGGGAGAAATGGGTGCTTTGCAATTTGGCAAGCAGTATCAAGAGCCTGGAAAAACCAGGACGGGGGAGTGTCGTTAGCGTACGTGTTCGGATTCCTGCACGGGTTACCGTAAGGCTTCGGGTAAGTGTGTGGGCTAGGGTGAGGGTGAGGGAACGGGGACCGTGCAGGGTGCAGGTCAGGGCGCGCCAGAGGTGGGGGGTTCGAGGACGTGTCGGGGGACCGTGGAGGGTGCAGGTCAGGGCGCGCCAGAGGTGGGGGGTTCGAGGACCTGTCACGGGACGGACGCCTTAGGACTGGGAGCGGGGACCGTGGAGGGTGCAGGTAGGGCACGACAACGGGACAGGCTTACGGTCCAGGTTACGGATAAGGCTTAGTGTGAGGGTGAGTGTACGGTCGGTGAAGGGTTCTGCTTAGGGAAGAGAGATGGTTTCGGGTCCAGGTACAGGTTAGGAGTAGTTCAAGGATCAGGGTCCAGGTTAGGGTATGTGTTAGGGTACGGGTCAGTGTACAGATTAGGATTAGGGTACGAGTTAGGGGAAGGGCTTTTGGGTGGGTTTAGGGTTCAGGAACAGGTAAGGTTTCGGGTCCAGGTACGGGTACGACAACGAGTTAGGCTTCGAGTACTTGTTAGGGTCCGGGTACGTGTTAGGGTACAGATGAGTGTTCGTGTCTGGGTTAGCGTAAGGTTGAGGGTTCTGCTTAGGATTAGGGAACAGGGACGGTTCAGTGGACAGTTTAGGGTCCAACAAGGGATTTGGGCTAGGGTACGGGTTAGGGTCTGGGGTAGTAGGAAGTCTATTGGTTAGCGTTAGGGTCCGAAAAGGGATTACGGTGAGGGTCAGTGTTTGTTAGTGGAGGGTTTCGTCTTAGGGGACGGGTTAGGATGTGGATGAGGGTTAGAGGGTTAGAGGGTTAGGGATCGGGCTCGGTTTAGGGGACAGGTTAGGGTACGTGTTGGGTTAGGGAACGGGTATGGGGTAGGGTCCAGTTTCGGGGCCGACAACGGGTTAGGGAATGGGTACGGTTGAAGGTACAGATTAGGATCCAAGTTAGGGTAAGGGTTAGTGTGAGTGTACGGGTTAGGAGTAGGGTATGGTTCGGGGAAGGGGAAGGGTTACAGTTAGGGGACGTATTAGGGTACGGGTTCGGGATCAGGCTTGCTTTAGGGTACTGTTAGGGTACATGTTAGTGTTGTGTTAGTGTAGTGTATGAATTCGGATTAGGGTAAGGGAACGGGTATGGGGTAGGGTCCAGTTTCGGGGCCGACAACGGGTTCGGGTAGGGTTGAGGGTACAGCTCAGGGTATGACAACGGGTTAGGGGACGGCTTAGTGTTAGCGTTAGTGTACGGGATAGGATGAGAGTAGGGGTTAGCGTAAGGTGTGGGCGGGGGGGGGGGCGGCCCTTGGCTGAACATGCAAAGAACACATTGCAATAACACTTTGGGCCTCGTGTTCTCTTCCAGGTGTTTGACCAGAGTGCACTTTCAACTGAAGCTAAAGAAGAAATGTCCAAAGTGTATCCTAATGCCCGGAGGGCTCGCCTGAAAGCAGGAGGCGATTTCCCTTACCTGTGCAGCAGTGCAGACGTGAATCTCTACGTACAGGTAGGTCCTAGGCTGGATCCCAGAGCACTTTGCACACAGAATCTGGTTGGAAACAGAAAGGGTTTTCTGATTTTCTGCTCGTCGAGGAAGAGAACTACAGAATTCTCTCTCTGTAGGAATGAAGCATTGACTTGATCAATTGCTCCACATTAGGAACTCACTCACAGGAGAATTCAAGCATATGAGAGCCACCTGAGGGACTCTATGCCCACTGTCCCTTTTCGAAGAGCCACGGGCCTACACTCACACACTGAAGCAGCCGTTTGGTACGACGGGACCTTGGCTCCTGGACACCAGACTTACGTGGAGTCCATCTGAATCCCACGAAGGGACTTCTCGGTCTACTTTTCATGCATGCAAACACACGCACCCAAACAAACTAACTCTACTTCTTCGAACACCTGCCTCCATGGACATTAGAATAGTGGGGAGAAATGGGTGCTTTGCAATTTGGCAAGCAGTATCAAGAGCCTGGAAAAACCAGGACGGGGGAGTGTCGTTAGCGTACGTGTTCGGATTCCTGCACGGGTTACCGTAAGGCTTCGGGTAAGTGTGTGGGCTAGGGTGAGGGTGAGGGAACGGGGACCGTGCAGGGTGCAGGTCAGGGCGCGCCAGAGGTGGGGGGTTCGAGGACGTGTCGGGGGACCGTGGAGGGTGCAGGTCAGGGCGCGCCAGAGGTGGGGGGTTCGAGGACCTGTCACGGGACGGACGCCTTAGGACTGGGAGCGGGGACCGTGGAGGGTGCAGGTAGGGCACGACAACGGGACAGGCTTACGGTCCAGGTTACGGATAAGGCTTAGTGTGAGGGTGAGTGTACGGTCGGTGAAGGGTTCTGCTTAGGGAAGAGAGATGGTTTCGGGTCCAGGTACAGGTTAGGAGTAGTTCAAGGATCAGGGTCCAGGTTAGGGTATGTGTTAGGGTACGGGTCAGTGTACAGATTAGGATTAGGGTACGAGTTAGGGGAAGGGCTTTTGGGTGGGTTTAGGGTTCAGGAACAGGTAAGGTTTCGGGTCCAGGTACGGGTACGACAACGAGTTAGGCTTCGAGTACTTGTTAGGGTCCGGGTACGTGTTAGGGTACAGATGAGTGTTCGTGTCTGGGTTAGCGTAAGGTTGAGGGTTCTGCTTAGGATTAGGGAACAGGGACGGTTCAGTGGACAGTTTAGGGTCCAACAAGGGATTTGGGCTAGGGTACGGGTTAGGGTCTGGGGTAGTAGGAAGTCTATTGGTTAGCGTTAGGGTCCGAAAAGGGATTACGGTGAGGGTCAGTGTTTGTTAGTGGAGGGTTTCGTCTTAGGGGACGGGTTAGGATGTGGATGAGGGTTAGAGGGTTAGAGGGTTAGGGATCGGGCTCGGTTTAGGGGACAGGTTAGGGTACGTGTTGGGTTAGGGAACGGGTATGGCCGACAACGGGTTAGGGAATGGGTACGGTTGAAGGTACAGATTAGGATCCAAGTTAGGGTAAGGGTTAGGGGACGGGTTAGTGTGAGTGTACGGGTTAGGAGTAGGGTATGGTTCGGGGAAGGGGAAGGGTTACAGTTAGGGGACGTATTAGGGTACGGGTTCGGGATCAGGCTTGCTTTAGGGTACTGTTAGGGTACATGTTAGTGTTGTGTTAGTGTAGTGTATGAATTCGGATTAGGGTAAGGGAACGGGTATGGGGTAGGGTCCAGTTTCGGGGCCGACAACGGGTTCGGGTAGGGTTGAGGGTACAGCTCAGGGTATGACAACGGGTTAGGGGACGGCTTAGTGTTAGCGTTAGTGTACGGGATAGGATGAGAGTAGGGGTTAGCGTAAGGTGTGGGCGGGGGGGGGGCGGCCCTTGGCTGAACATGCAAAGAACACATTGCAATAACACTTTGGGCCTCGTGTTCTCTTCCAGGTGTTTGACCAGAGTGCACTTTCAACTGAAGCTAAAGAAGAAATGTCCAAAGTGTATCCTAATGCCCGGAGGGCTCGCCTGAAAGCAGGAGGCGATTTCCCTTACCTGTGCAGCAGTGCAGACGTGAATCTCTACGTACAGGTAGGTCCTAGGCTGGATCCCAGAGCACTTTGCACACAGAATCTGGTTGGAAACAGAAAGGGTTTTCTGATTTTCTGCTCGTCGAGGAAGAGAACTACAGAATTCTCTCTCTGTAGGAATGAAGCATTGACTTGATCAATTGCTCCACATTAGGAACTCACTCACAGGAGAATTCAAGCATATGAGAGCCACCTGAGGGACTCTATGCCCACTGTCCCTTTTCGAAGAGCCACGGGCCTACACTCACACACTGAAGCAGCCGTTTGGTACGACGGGACCTTGGCTCCTGGACACCAGACTTACGTGGAGTCCATCTGAATCCCACGAAGGGACTTCTCGGTCTACTTTTCATGCATGCAAACACACGCACCCAAACAAACTAACTCTACTTCTTCGAACACCTGCCTCCATGGACATTAGAATAGTGGGGAGAAATGGGTGCTTTGCAATTTGGCAAGCAGTATCAAGAGCCTGGAAAAACCAGGACGGGGGAGTGTCGTTAGCGTACGTGTTCGGATTCCTGCACGGGTTACCGTAAGGCTTCGGGTAAGTGTGTGGGCTAGGGTGAGGGTGAGGGAACGGGGACCGTGCAGGGTGCAGGTCAGGGCGCGCCAGAGGTGGGGGGTTCGAGGACGTGTCGGGGGACCGTGGAGGGTGCAGGTCAGGGCGCGCCAGAGGTGGGGGGTTCGAGGACCTGTCACGGGACGGACGCCTTAGGACTGGGAGCGGGGACCATGGAGGGTGCAGGTAGGGCACGACAACGGGACAGGCTTACGGTCCAGGTTACGGATAAGGCTTAGTGTGAGGGTGAGTGTACGGTCGGTGAAGGGTTCTGCTTAGGGAAGAGAGATGGTTTCGGGTCCAGGTACAGGTTAGGAGTAGTTCAAGGATCAGGGTCCAGGTTAGGGTATGTGTTAGGGTACGGGTCAGTGTACAGATTAGGATTAGGGTACGAGTTAGGGGAAGGGCTTTTGGGTGGGTTTAGGGTTCAGGAACAGGTAAGGTTTCGGGTCCAGGTACGGGTACGACAACGAGTTAGGCTTCGAGTACTTGTTAGGGTCCGGGTACGTGTTAGGGTACAGATGAGTGTTCGTGTCTGGGTTAGCGTAAGGTTGAGGGTTCTGCTTAGGATTAGGGAACAGGGACGGTTCAGTGGACAGTTTAGGGTCCAACAAGGGATTTGGGCTAGGGTACGGGTTAGGGTCTGGGGTAGTAGGAAGTCTATTGGTTAGCGTTAGGGTCCGAAAAGGGATTACGGTGAGGGTCAGTGTTTGTTAGTGGAGGGTTTCGTCTTAGGGGACGGGTTAGGATGTGGATGAGGGTTAGAGGGTTAGAGGGTTAGGGATCGGGCTCGGTTTAGGGGACAGGTTAGGGTACGTGTTGGGTTAGGGAACGGGTATGGGGTAGGGTCCAGTTTCGGGGCCGACAACGGGTTAGGGAATGGGTACGGTTGAAGGTACAGATTAGGATCCAAGTTAGGGTAAGGGTTAGTGTGAGTGTACGGGTTAGGAGTAGGGTATGGTTCGGGGAAGGGGAAGGGTTACAGTTAGGGGACGTATTAGGGTACGGGTTCGGGATCAGGCTTGCTTTAGGGTACTGTTAGGGTACATGTTAGTGTTGTGTTAGTGTAGTGTATGAATTCGGATTAGGGTAAGGGAACGGGTATGGGGTAGGGTCCAGTTTCGGGGCCGACAACGGGTTCGGGTAGGGTTGAGGGTACAGCTCAGGGTATGACAACGGGTTAGGGGACGGCTTAGTGTTAGCGTTAGTGTACGGGATAGGATGAGAGTAGGGGTTAGCGTAAGGTGTGGGCGGGGGGGGGCGGCCCTTGGCTGAACATGCAAAGAACACATTGCAATAACACTTTGGGCCTCGTGTTCTCTTCCAGGTGTTTGACCAGAGTGCACTTTCAACTGAAGCTAAAGAAGAAATGTCCAAAGTGTATCCTAATGCCCGGAGGGCTCGCCTGAAAGCAGGAGGCGATTTCCCTTACCTGTGCAGCAGTGCAGACGTGAATCTCTACGTACAGGTAGGTCCTAGGCTGGATCCCAGAGCACTTTGCACACAGAATCTGGTTGGAAACAGAAAGGGTTTTCTGATTTTCTGCTCGTCGAGGAAGAGAACTACAGAATTCTCTCTCTGTAGGAATGAAGCATTGACTTGATCAATTGCTCCACATTAGGAACTCACTCACAGGAGAATTCAAGCATATGAGAGCCACCTGAGGGACTCTATGCCCACTGTCCCTTTTCGAAGAGCCACGGGCCTACACTCACACACTGAAGCAGCCGTTTGGTACGACGGGACCTTGGCTCCTGGACACCAGACTTACGTGGAGTCCATCTGAATCCCACGAAGGGACTTCTCGGTCTACTTTTCATGCATGCAAACACACGCACCCAAACAAACTAACTCTACTTCTTCGAACACCTGCCTCCATGGACATTAGAATAGTGGGGAGAAATGGGTGCTTTGCAATTTGGCAAGCAGTATCAAGAGCCTGGAAAAACCAGGACGGGGGAGTGTCGTTAGCGTACGTGTTCGGATTCCTGCACGGGTTACCGTAAGGCTTCGGGTAAGTGTGTGGGCTAGGGTGAGGGTGAGGGAACGGGGACCGTGCAGGGTGCAGGTCAGGGCGCGCCAGAGGTGGGGGGTTCGAGGACGTGTCGGGGGACCGTGGAGGGTGCAGGTCAGGGCGCGCCAGAGGTGGGGGGTTCGAGGACCTGTCACGGGACGGACGCCTTAGGACTGGGAGCGGGGACCGTGGAGGGTGCAGGTAGGGCACGACAACGGGACAGGCTTACGGTCCAGGTTACGGATAAGGCTTAGTGTGAGGGTGAGTGTACGGTCGGTGAAGGGTTCTGCTTAGGGAAGAGAGATGGTTTCGGGTCCAGGTACAGGTTAGGAGTAGTTCAAGGATCAGGGTCCAGGTTAGGGTATGTGTTAGGGTACGGGTCAGTGTACAGATTAGGATTAGGGTACGAGTTAGGGGAAGGGCTTTTGGGTGGGTTTAGGGTTCAGGAACAGGTAAGGTTTCGGGTCCAGGTACGGGTACGACAACGAGTTAGGCTTCGAGTACTTGTTAGGGTCCGGGTACGTGTTAGGGTACAGATGAGTGTTCGTGTCTGGGTTAGCGTAAGGTTGAGGGTTCTGCTTAGGATTAGGGAACAGGGACGGTTCAGTGGACAGTTTAGGGTCCAACAAGGGATTTGGGCTAGGGTACGGGTTAGGGTCTGGGGTAGTAGGAAGTCTATTGGTTAGCGTTAGGGTCCGAAAAGGGATTACGGTGAGGGTCAGTGTTTGTTAGTGGAGGGTTTCGTCTTAGGGGACGGGTTAGGATGTGGATGAGGGTTAGAGGGTTAGAGGGTTAGGGATCGGGCTCGGTTTAGGGGACAGGTTAGGGTACGTGTTGGGTTAGGGAACGGGTATGGGGTAGGGTCCAGTTTCGGGGCCGACAACGGGTTAGGGAATGGGTACGGTTGAAGGTACAGATTAGGATCCAAGTTAGGGTAAGGGTTAGGGGACGGGTTAGTGTGAGTGTACGGGTTAGGAGTAGGGTATGGTTCGGGGAAGGGGAAGGGTTACAGTTAGGGGACGTATTAGGGTACGGGTTCGGGATCAGGCTTGCTTTAGGGTACTGTTAGGGTACATGTTAGTGTTGTGTTAGTGTAGTGTATGAATTCGGATTAGGGTAAGGGAACGGGTATGGGGTAGGGTCCAGTTTCGGGGCCGACAACGGGTTCGGGTAGGGTTGAGGGTACAGCTCAGGGTATGACAACGGGTTAGGGGACGGCTTAGTGTTAGCGTTAGTGTACGGGATAGGATGAGAGTAGGGGTTAGCGTAAGGTGTGGGCGGGGGGGGGGGCGGCCCTTGGCTGAACATGCAAAGAACACATTGCAATAACACTTTGGGCCTCGTGTTCTCTTCCAGGTGTTTGACCAGAGTGCACTTTCAACTGAAGCTAAAGAAGAAATGTCCAAAGTGTATCCTAATGCCCGGAGGGCTCGCCTGAAAGCAGGAGGCGATTTCCCTTACCTGTGCAGCAGTGCAGACGTGAATCTCTACGTACAGGTAGGTCCTAGGCTGGATCCCAGAGCACTTTGCACACAGAATCTGGTTGGAAACAGAAAGGGTTTTCTGATTTTCTGCTCGTCGAGGAAGAGAACTACAGAATTCTCTCTCTGTAGGAATGAAGCATTGACTTGATCAATTGCTCCACATTAGGAACTCACTCACAGGAGAATTCAAGCATATGAGAGCCACCTGAGGGACTCTATGCCCACTGTCCCTTTTCGAAGAGCCACGGGCCTACACTCACACACTGAAGCAGCCGTTTGGTACGACGGGACCTTGGCTCCTGGACACCAGACTTACGTGGAGTCCATCTGAATCCCACGAAGGGACTTCTCGGTCTACTTTTCATGCATGCAAACACACGCACCCAAACAAACTAACTCTACTTCTTCGAACACCTGCCTCCATGGACATTAGAATAGTGGGGAGAAATGGGTGCTTTGCAATTTGGCAAGCAGTATCAAGAGCCTGGAAAAACCAGGACGGGGGAGTGTCGTTAGCGTACGTGTTCGGATTCCTGCACGGGTTACCGTAAGGCTTCGGGTAAGTGTGTGGGCTAGGGTGAGGGTGAGGGAACGGGGACCGTGCAGGGTGCAGGTCAGGGCGCGCCAGAGGTGGGGGGTTCGAGGACCTGTCACGGGACGGACGCCTTAGGACTGGGAGCGGGGACCGTGGAGGGTGCAGGTAGGGCACGACAACGGGACAGGCTTACGGTCCAGGTTACGGATAAGGCTTAGTGTGAGGGTGAGTGTACGGTCGGTGAAGGGTTCTGCTTAGGGAAGAGAGATGGTTTCGGGTCCAGGTACAGGTTAGGAGTAGTTCAAGGATCAGGGTCCAGGTTAGGGTATGTGTTAGGGTACGGGTCAGTGTACAGATTAGGATTAGGGTACGAGTTAGGGGAAGGGCTTTTGGGTGGGTTTAGGGTTCAGGAACAGGTAAGGTTTCGGGTCCAGGTACGGGTACGACAACGAGTTAGGCTTCGAGTACTTGTTAGGGTCCGGGTACGTGTTAGGGTACAGATGAGTGTTCGTGTCTGGGTTAGCGTAAGGTTGAGGGTTCTGCTTAGGATTAGGGAACAGGGACGGTTCAGTGGACAGTTTAGGGTCCAACAAGGGATTTGGGCTAGGGTACGGGTTAGGGTCTGGGGTAGTAGGAAGTCTATTGGTTAGCGTTAGGGTCCGAAAAGGGATTACGGTGAGGGTCAGTGTTTGTTAGTGGAGGGTTTCGTCTTAGGGGACGGGTTAGGATGTGGATGAGGGTTAGAGGGTTAGAGGGTTAGGGATCGGGCTCGGTTTAGGGGACAGGTTAGGGTACGTGTTGGGTTAGGGAACGGGTATGGGGTAGGGTCCAGTTTCGGGGCCGACAACGGGTTAGGGAATGGGTACGGTTGAAGGTACAGATTAGGATCCAAGTTAGGGTAAGGGTTAGGGGACGGGTTAGTGTGAGTGTACGGGTTAGGAGTAGGGTATGGTTCGGGGAAGGGGAAGGGTTACAGTTAGGGGACGTATTAGGGTACGGGTTCGGGATCAGGCTTGCTTTAGGGTACTGTTAGGGTACATGTTAGTGTTGTGTTAGTGTAGTGTATGAATTCGGATTAGGGTAAGGGAACGGGTATGGGGTAGGGTCCAGTTTCGGGGCCGACAACGGGTTCGGGTAGGGTTGAGGGTACAGCTCAGGGTATGACAACGGGTTAGGGGACGGCTTAGTGTTAGCGTTAGTGTACGGGATAGGATGAGAGTAGGGGTTAGCGTAAGGTGTGGGCGGGGGGGGGGCGGCCCTTGGCTGAACATGCAAAGAACACATTGCAATAACACTTTGGGCCTCGTGTTCTCTTCCAGGTGTTTGACCAGAGTGCACTTTCAACTGAAGCTAAAGAAGAAATGTCCAAAGTGTATCCTAATGCCCGGAGGGCTCGCCTGAAAGCAGGAGGCGATTTCCCTTACCTGTGCAGCAGTGCAGACGTGAATCTCTACGTACAGGTAGGTCCTAGGCTGGATCCCAGAGCACTTTGCACACAGAATCTGGTTGGAAACAGAAAGGGTTTTCTGATTTTCTGCTCGTCGAGGAAGAGAACTACAGAATTCTCTCTCTGTAGGAATGAAGCATTGACTTGATCAATTGCTCCACATTAGGAACTCACTCACAGGAGAATTCAAGCATATGAGAGCCACCTGAGGGACTCTATGCCCACTGTCCCTTTTCGAAGAGCCACGGGCCTACACTCACACACTGAAGCAGCCGTTTGGTACGACGGGACCTTGGCTCCTGGACACCAGACTTACGTGGAGTCCATCTGAATCCCACGAAGGGACTTCTCGGTCTACTTTTCATGCATGCAAACACACGCACCCAAACAAACTAACTCTACTTCTTCGAACACCTGCCTCCATGGACATTAGAATAGTGGGGAGAAATGGGTGCTTTGCAATTTGGCAAGCAGTATCAAGAGCCTGGAAAAACCAGGACGGGGGAGTGTCGTTAGCGTACGTGTTCGGATTCCTGCACGGGTTACCGTAAGGCTTCGGGTAAGTGTGTGGGCTAGGGTGAGGGTGAGGGAACGGGGACCGTGCAGGGTGCAGGTCAGGGCGCGCCAGAGGTGGGGGGTTCGAGGACGTGTCGGGGGACCGTGGAGGGTGCAGGTCAGGGCGCGCCAGAGGTGGGGGGTTCGAGGACCTGTCACGGGACGGACGCCTTAGGACTGGGAGCGGGGACCGTGGAGGGTGCAGGTAGGGCACGACAACGGGACAGGCTTACGGTCCAGGTTACGGATAAGGCTTAGTGTGAGGGTGAGTGTACGGTCGGTGAAGGGTTCTGCTTAGGGAAGAGAGATGGTTTCGGGTCCAGGTACAGGTTAGGAGTAGTTCAAGGATCAGGGTCCAGGTTAGGGTATGTGTTAGGGTACGGGTCAGTGTACAGATTAGGATTAGGGTACGAGTTAGGGGAAGGGCTTTTGGGTGGGTTTAGGGTTCAGGAACAGGTAAGGTTTCGGGTCCAGGTACGGGTACGACAACGAGTTAGGCTTCGAGTACTTGTTAGGGTCCGGGTACGTGTTAGGGTACAGATGAGTGTTCGTGTCTGGGTTAGCGTAAGGTTGAGGGTTCTGCTTAGGATTAGGGAACAGGGACGGTTCAGTGGACAGTTTAGGGTCCAACAAGGGATTTGGGCTAGGGTACGGGTTAGGGTCTGGGGTAGTAGGAAGTCTATTGGTTAGCGTTAGGGTCCGAAAAGGGATTACGGTGAGGGTCAGTGTTTGTTAGTGGAGGGTTTCGTCTTAGGGGACGGGTTAGGATGTGGATGAGGGTTAGAGGGTTAGAGGGTTAGGGATCGGGCTCGGTTTAGGGGACAGGTTAGGGTACGTGTTGGGTTAGGGAACGGGTATGGGGTAGGGTCCAGTTTCGGGGCCGACAACGGGTTAGGGAATGGGTACGGTTGAAGGTACAGATTAGGATCCAAGTTAGGGTAAGGGTTAGGGGACGGGTTAGTGTGAGTGTACGGGTTAGGAGTAGGGTATGGTTCGGGGAAGGGGAAGGGTTACAGTTAGGGGACGTATTAGGGTACGGGTTCGGGATCAGGCTTGCTTTAGGGTACTGTTAGGGTACATGTTAGTGTTGTGTTAGTGTAGTGTATGAATTCGGATTAGGGTAAGGGAACGGGTATGGGGTAGGGTCCAGTTTCGGGGCCGACAACGGGTTCGGGTAGGGTTGAGGGTACAGCTCAGGGTATGACAACGGGTTAGGGGACGGCTTAGTGTTAGCGTTAGTGTACGGGATAGGATGAGAGTAGGGGTTAGCGTAAGGTGTGGGCGGGGGGGGGGCGGCCCTTGGCTGAACATGCAAAGAACACATTGCAATAACACTTTGGGCCTCGTGTTCTCTTCCAGGTGTTTGACCAGAGTGCACTTTCAACTGAAGCTAAAGAAGAAATGTCCAAAGTGTATCCTAATGCCCGGAGGGCTCGCCTGAAAGCAGGAGGCGATTTCCCTTACCTGTGCAGCAGTGCAGACGTGAATCTCTACGTACAGGTAGGTCCTAGGCTGGATCCCAGAGCACTTTGCACACAGAATCTGGTTGGAAACAGAAAGGGTTTTCTGATTTTCTGCTCGTCGAGGAAGAGAACTACAGAATTCTCTCTCTGTAGGAATGAAGCATTGACTTGATCAATTGCTCCACATTAGGAACTCACTCACAGGAGAATTCAAGCATATGAGAGCCACCTGAGGGACTCTATGCCCACTGTCCCTTTTCGAAGAGCCACGGGCCTACACTCACACACTGAAGCAGCCGTTTGGTACGACGGGACCTTGGCTCCTGGACACCAGACTTACGTGGAGTCCATCTGAATCCCACGAAGGGACTTCTCGGTCTACTTTTCATGCATGCAAACACACGCACCCAAACAAACTAACTCTACTTCTTCGAACACCTGCCTCCATGGACATTAGAATAGTGGGGAGAAATGGGTGCTTTGCAATTTGGCAAGCAGTATCAAGAGCCTGGAAAAACCAGGACGGGGGAGTGTCGTTAGCGTACGTGTTCGGATTCCTGCACGGGTTACCGTAAGGCTTCGGGTAAGTGTGTGGGCTAGGGTGAGGGTGAGGGAACGGGGACCGTGCAGGGTGCAGGTCAGGGCGCGCCAGAGGTGGGGGGTTCGAGGACGTGTCGGGGGACCGTGGAGGGTGCAGGTCAGGGCGCGCCAGAGGTGGGGGGTTCGAGGACCTGTCACGGGACGGACGCCTTAGGACTGGGAGCGGGGACCGTGGAGGGTGCAGGTAGGGCACGACAACGGGACAGGCTTACGGTCCAGGTTACGGATAAGGCTTAGTGTGAGGGTGAGTGTACGGTCGGTGAAGGGTTCTGCTTAGGGAAGAGAGATGGTTTCGGGTCCAGGTACAGGTTAGGAGTAGTTCAAGGATCAGGGTCCAGGTTAGGGTATGTGTTAGGGTACGGGTCAGTGTACAGATTAGGATTAGGGTACGAGTTAGGGGAAGGGCTTTTGGGTGGGTTTAGGGTTCAGGAACAGGTAAGGTTTCGGGTCCAGGTACGGGTACGACAACGAGTTAGGCTTCGAGTACTTGTTAGGGTCCGGGTACGTGTTAGGGTACAGATGAGTGTTCGTGTCTGGGTTAGCGTAAGGTTGAGGGTTCTGCTTAGGATTAGGGAACAGGGACGGTTCAGTGGACAGTTTAGGGTCCAACAAGGGATTTGGGCTAGGGTACGGGTTAGGGTCTGGGGTAGTAGGAAGTCTATTGGTTAGCGTTAGGGTCCGAAAAGGGATTACGGTGAGGGTCAGTGTTTGTTAGTGGAGGGTTTCGTCTTAGGGGACGGGTTAGGATGTGGATGAGGGTTAGAGGGTTAGGGATCGGGCTCGGTTTAGGGGACAGGTTAGGGTACGTGTTGGGTTAGGGAACGGGTATGGGGTAGGGTCCAGTTTCGGGGCCGACAACGGGTTAGGGAATGGGTACGGTTGAAGGTACAGATTAGGATCCAAGTTAGGGTAAGGGTTAGGGGACGGGTTAGTGTGAGTGTACGGGTTAGGAGTAGGGTATGGTTCGGGGAAGGGGAAGGGTTACAGTTAGGGGACGTATTAGGGTACGGGTTCGGGATCAGGCTTGCTTTAGGGTACTGTTAGGGTACATGTTAGTGTTGTGTTAGTGTAGTGTATGAATTCGGATTAGGGTAAGGGAACGGGTATGGGGTAGGGTCCAGTTTCGGGGCCGACAACGGGTTCGGGTAGGGTTGAGGGTACAGCTCAGGGTATGACAACGGGTTAGGGGACGGCTTAGTGTTAGCGTTAGTGTACGGGATAGGATGAGAGTAGGGGTTAGCGTAAGGTGTGGGCGGGGGGGGGGGCGGCCCTTGGCTGAACATGCAAAGAACACATTGCAATAACACTTTGGGCCTCGTGTTCTCTTCCAGGTGTTTGACCAGAGTGCACTTTCAACTGAAGCTAAAGAAGAAATGTCCAAAGTGTATCCTAATGCCCGGAGGGCTCGCCTGAAAGCAGGAGGCGATTTCCCTTACCTGTGCAGCAGTGCAGACGTGAATCTCTACGTACAGGTAGGTCCTAGGCTGGATCCCAGAGCACTTTGCACACAGAATCTGGTTGGAAACAGAAAGGGTTTTCTGATTTTCTGCTCGTCGAGGAAGAGAACTACAGAATTCTCTCTCTGTAGGAATGAAGCATTGACTTGATCAATTGCTCCACATTAGGAACTCACTCACAGGAGAATTCAAGCATATGAGAGCCACCTGAGGGACTCTATGCCCACTGTCCCTTTTCGAAGAGCCACGGGCCTACACTCACACACTGAAGCAGCCGTTTGGTACGACGGGACCTTGGCTCCTGGACACCAGACTTACGTGGAGTCCATCTGAATCCCACGAAGGGACTTCTCGGTCTACTTTTCATGCATGCAAACACACGCACCCAAACAAACTAACTCTACTT
This sequence comes from Pseudorca crassidens, assembly GCF_039906515.1. Classification (NCBI taxonomy): domain Eukaryota; kingdom Metazoa; phylum Chordata; class Mammalia; order Artiodactyla; family Delphinidae; genus Pseudorca; species Pseudorca crassidens. Next base: position 272,939 of record NW_027136297.1, on the reverse strand, counting down.
CTTCGAACACCTGCCTCCATGGACATTAGAATAGTGGGGAGAAATGGGTGCTTTGCAATTTGGCAAGCAGTATCAAGAGCCTGGAAAAACCAGGACGGGGGAGTGTCGTTAGCGTACGTGTTCGGATTCCTGCACGGGTTACCGTAAGGCTTCGGGTAAGTGTGTGGGCTAGGGTGAGGGTGAGGGAACGGGGACCGTGCAGGGTGCAGGTCAGGGCGCGCCAGAGGTGGGGGGTTCGAGGACCTGTCACGGGACGGACGCCTTAGGACTGGGAGCGGGGACCGTGGAGGGTGCAGGTAGGGCACGACAACGGGACAGGCTTACGGTCCAGGTTACGGATAAGGCTTAGCGTGAGGGTGAGTGTACGGTCGGTGAAGGGTTCTGCTTAGGGAAGAGAGATGGTTTCGGGTCCAGGTACAGGTTAGGAGTAGTTCAAGGATCAGGGTCCAGGTTAGGGTATGTGTTAGGGTACGGGTCAGTGTACAGATTAGGATTAGGGTACGAGTTAGGGGAAGGGCTTTTGGGTGGGTTTAGGGTTCAGGAACAGGTAAGGTTTCGGGTCCAGGTACGGGTACGACAACGAGTTAGGCTTCGAGTACTTGTTAGGGTCCGGGTACGTGTTAGGGTACAGATGAGTGTTCGTGTCTGGGTTAGCGTAAGGTTGAGGGTTCTGCTTAGGATTAGGGAACAGGGACGGTTCAGTGGACAGTTTAGGGTCCAACAAGGGATTTGGGCTAGGGTACGGGTTAGGGTCTGGGGTAGTAGGAAGTCTATTGGTTAGCGTTAGGGTCCGAAAAGGGATTACGGTGAGGGTCAGTGTTTGTTAGTGGAGGGTTTCGTCTTAGGGGACGGGTTAGGATGTGGATGAGGGTTAGAGGGTTAGAGGGTTAGGGATCGGGCTCGGTTTAGGGGACAGGTTAGGGTACGTGTTGGGTTAGGGAACGGGTATGGGGTAGGGTCCAGTTTCAGGGCCGACAACGGGTTAGGGAATGGGTACGGTTGAAGGTACAGATTAGGATCCAAGTTAGGGTAAGGGTTAGGGGACGGGTTAGTGTGAGTGTACGGGTTAGGAGTAGGGTATGGTTCGGGGAAGGGGAAGGGTTACAGTTAGGGGACGTATTAGGGTACGGGTTCGGGATCAGGCTTGCTTTAGGGTACTGTTAGGGTACATGTTAGTGTTGTGTTAGTGTAGTGTATGAATTCGGATTAGGGTAAGGGAACGGGTATGGGGTAGGGTCCAGTTTCGGGGCCGACAACGGGTTCGGGTAGGGTTGAGGGTACAGCTCAGGGTATGACAACGGGTTAGGGGACGGCTTAGTGTTAGCGTTAGTGTACGGGATAGGATGAGAGTAGGGGTTAGCGTAAGGTGTGGGCGGGGGGGGGGCGGCCCTTGGCTGAACATGCAAAGAACACATTGCAATAACACTTTGGGCCTCGTGTTCTCTTCCAGGTGTTTGACCAGAGTGCACTTTCAACTGAAGCTAAAGAAGAAATGTCCAAAGTGTATCCTAATGCCCGGAGGGCTCGCCTGAAAGCAGGAGGCGATTTCCCTTACCTGTGCAGCAGTGCAGACGTGAATCTCTACGTACAGGTAGGTCCTAGGCTGGATCCCAGAGCACTTTGCACACAGAATCTGGTTGGAAACAGAAAGGGTTTTCTGATTTTCTGCTCGTCGAGGAAGAGAACTACAGAATTCTCTCTCTGTAGGAATGAAGCATTGACTTGATCAATTGCTCCACATTAGGAACTCACTCACAGGAGAATTCAAGCATATGAGAGCCACCTGAGGGACTCTATGCCCACTGTCCCTTTTCGAAGAGCCACGGGCCTACACTCACACACTGAAGCAGCCGTTTGGTACGACGGGACCTTGGCTCCTGGACACCAGACTTACGTGGAGTCCATCTGAATCCCACGAAGGGACTTCTCGGTCTACTTTTCATGCATGCAAACACACGCACCCAAACAAACTAACTCTACTTCTTCGAACACCTGCCTCCATGGACATTAGAATAGTGGGGAGAAATGGGTGCTTTGCAATTTGGCAAGCAGTATCAAGAGCCTGGAAAAACCAGGACGGGGGAGTGTCGTTAGCGTACGTGTTCGGATTCCTGCACGGGTTACCGTAAGGCTTCGGGTAAGTGTGTGGGCTAGGGTGAGGGTGAGGGAACGGGGACCGTGCAGGGTGCAGGTCAGGGCGCGCCAGAGGTGGGGGGTTCGAGGACGTGTCGGGGGACCGTGGAGGGTGCAGGTCAGGGCGCGCCAGAGGTGGGGGGTTCGAGGACCTGTCACGGGACGGACGCCTTAGGACTGGGAGCGGGGACCGTGGAGGGTGCAGGTAGGGCACGACAACGGGACAGGCTTACGGTCCAGGTTACGGATAAGGCTTAGTGTGAGGGTGAGTGTACGGTCGGTGAAGGGTTCTGCTTAGGGAAGAGAGATGGTTTCGGGTCCAGGTACAGGTTAGGAGTAGTTCAAGGATCAGGGTCCAGGTTAGGGTATGTGTTAGGGTACGGGTCAGTGTACAGATTAGGATTAGGGTACGAGTTAGGGGAAGGGCTTTTGGGTGGGTTTAGGGTTCAGGAACAGGTAAGGTTTCGGGTCCAGGTACGGGTACGACAACGAGTTAGGCTTCGAGTACTTGTTAGGGTCCGGGTACGTGTTAGGGTACAGATGAGTGTTCGTGTCTGGGTTAGCGTAAGGTTGAGGGTTCTGCTTAGGATTAGGGAACAGGGACGGTTCAGTGGACAGTTTAGGGTCCAACAAGGGATTTGGGCTAGGGTACGGGTTAGGGTCTGGGGTAGTAGGAAGTCTATTGGTTAGCGTTAGGGTCCGAAAAGGGATTACGGTGAGGGTCAGTGTTTGTTAGTGGAGGGTTTCGTCTTAGGGGACGGGTTAGGATGTGGATGAGGGTTAGAGGGTTAGAGGGTTAGGGATCGGGCTCGGTTTAGGGGACAGGTTAGGGTACGTGTTGGGTTAGGGAACGGGTATGGGGTAGGGTCCAGTTTCGGGGCCGACAACGGGTTAGGGAATGGGTACGGTTGAAGGTACAGATTAGGATCCAAGTTAGGGTAAGGGTTAGGGGACGGGTTAGTGTGAGTGTACGGGTTAGGAGTAGGGTATGGTTCGGGGAAGGGGAAGGGTTACAGTTAGGGGACGTATTAGGGTACGGGTTCGGGATCAGGCTTGCTTTAGGGTACTGTTAGGGTACATGTTAGTGTTGTGTTAGTGTAGTGTATGAATTCGGATTAGGGTAAGGGAACGGGTATGGGGTAGGGTCCAGTTTCGGGGCCGACAACGGGTTCGGGTAGGGTTGAGGGTACAGCTCAGGGTATGACAACGGGTTAGGGGACGGCTTAGTGTTAGCGTTAGTGTACGGGATAGGATGAGAGTAGGGGTTAGCGTAAGGTGTGGGCGGGGGGGGGGCGGCCCTTGGCTGAACATGCAAAGAACACATTGCAATAACACTTTGGGCCTCGTGTTCTCTTCCAGGTGTTTGACCAGAGTGCACTTTCAACTGAAGCTAAAGAAGAAATGTCCAAAGTGTATCCTAATGCCCGGAGGGCTCGCCTGAAAGCAGGAGGCGATTTCCCTTACCTGTGCAGCAGTGCAGACGTGAATCTCTACGTACAGGTAGGTCCTAGGCTGGATCCCAGAGCACTTTGCACACAGAATCTGGTTGGAAACAGAAAGGGTTTTCTGATTTTCTGCTCGTCGAGGAAGAGAACTACAGAATTCTCTCTCTGTAGGAATGAAGCATTGACTTGATCAATTGCTCCACATTAGGAACTCACTCACAGGAGAATTCAAGCATATGAGAGCCACCTGAGGGACTCTATGCCCACTGTCCCTTTTCGAAGAGCCACGGGCCTACACTCACACACTGAAGCAGCCGTTTGGTACGACGGGACCTTGGCTCCTGGACACCAGACTTACGTGGAGTCCATCTGAATCCCACGAAGGGACTTCTCGGTCTACTTTTCATGCATGCAAACACACGCACCCAAACAAACTAACTCTACTTCTTCGAACACCTGCCTCCATGGACATTAGAATAGTGGGGAGAAATGGGTGCTTTGCAATTTGGCAAGCAGTATCAAGAGCCTGGAAAAACCAGGACGGGGGAGTGTCGTTAGCGTACGTGTTCGGATTCCTGCACGGGTTACCGTAAGGCTTCGGGTAAGTGTGTGGGCTAGGGTGAGGGTGAGGGAACGGGGACCGTGCAGGGTGCAGGTCAGGGCGCGCCAGAGGTGGGGGGTTCGAGGACGTGTCGGGGGACCGTGGAGGGTGCAGGTCAGGGTGCGCCAGAGGTGGGGGGTTCGAGGACCTGTCACGGGACGGACGCCTTAGGACTGGGAGCGGGGACCGTGGAGGGTGCAGGTAGGGCACGACAACGGGACAGGCTTACGGTCCAGGTTACGGATAAGGCTTAGTGTGAGGGTGAGTGTACGGTCGGTGAAGGGTTCTGCTTAGGGAAGAGAGATGGTTTCGGGTCCAGGTACAGGTTAGGAGTAGTTCAAGGATCAGGGTCCAGGTTAGGGTATGTGTTAGGGTACGGGTCAGTGTACAGATTAGGATTAGGGTACGAGTTAGGGGAAGGGCTTTTGGGTGGGTTTAGGGTTCAGGAACAGGTAAGGTTTCGGGTCCAGGTACGGGTACGACAACGAGTTAGGCTTCGAGTACTTGTTAGGGTCCGGGTACGTGTTAGGGTACAGATGAGTGTTCGTGTCTGGGTTAGCGTAAGGTTGAGGGTTCTGCTTAGGATTAGGGAACAGGGACGGTTCAGTGGACAGTTTAGGGTCCAACAAGGGATTTGGGCTAGGGTACGGGTTAGGGTCTGGGGTAGTAGGAAGTCTATTGGTTAGCGTTAGGGTCCGAAAAGGGATTACGGTGAGGGTCAGTGTTTGTTAGTGGAGGGTTTCGTCTTAGGGGACGGGTTAGGATGTGGATGAGGGTTAGAGGGTTAGAGGGTTAGGGATCGGGCTCGGTTTAGGGGACAGGTTAGGGTACGTGTTGGGTTAGGGAACGGGTATGGGGTAGGGTCCAGTTTCGGGGCCGACAACGGGTTAGGGAATGGGTACGGTTGAAGGTACAGATTAGGATCCAAGTTAGGGTAAGGGTTAGGGGACGGGTTAGTGTGAGTGTACGGGTTAGGAGTAGGGTATGGTTCGGGGAAGGGGAAGGGTTACAGTTAGGGGACGTATTAGGGTACGGGTTCGGGATCAGGCTTGCTTTAGGGTACTGTTAGGGTACATGTTAGTGTTGTGTTAGTGTAGTGTATGAATTCGGATTAGGGTAAGGGAACGGGTATGGGGTAGGGTCCAGTTTCGGGGCCGACAACGGGTTCGGGTAGGGTTGAGGGTACAGCTCAGGGTATGACAACGGGTTAGGGGACGGCTTAGTGTTAGCGTTAGTGTACGGGATAGGATGAGAGTAGGGGTTAGCGTAAGGTGTGGGCGGGGGGGGGGGCGGCCCTTGGCTGAACATGCAAAGAACACATTGCAATAACACTTTGGGCCTCGTGTTCTCTTCCAGGTGTTTGACCAGAGTGCACTTTCAACTGAAGCTAAAGAAGAAATGTCCAAAGTGTATCCTAATGCCCGGAGGGCTCGCCTGAAAGCAGGAGGCGATTTCCCTTACCTGTGCAGCAGTGCAGACGTGAATCTCTACGTACAGGTAGGTCCTAGGCTGGATCCCAGAGCACTTTGCACACAGAATCTGGTTGGAAACAGAAAGGGTTTTCTGATTTTCTGCTCGTCGAGGAAGAGAACTACAGAATTCTCTCTCTGTAGGAATGAAGCATTGACTTGATCAATTGCTCCACATTAGGAACTCACTCACAGGAGAATTCAAGCATATGAGAGCCACCTGAGGGACTCTATGCCCACTGTCCCTTTTCGAAGAGCCACGGGCCTACACTCACACACTGAAGCAGCCGTTTGGTACGACGGGACCTTGGCTCCTGGACACCAGACTTACGTGGAGTCCATCTGAATCCCACGAAGGGACTTCTCGGTCTACTTTTCATGCATGCAAACACACGCACCCAAACAAACTAACTCTACTTCTTCGAACACCTGCCTCCATGGACATTAGAATAGTGGGGAGAAATGGGTGCTTTGCAATTTGGCAAGCAGTATCAAGAGCCTGGAAAAACCAGGACGGGGGAGTGTCGTTAGCGTACGTGTTCGGATTCCTGCACGGGTTACCGTAAGGCTTCGGGTAAGTGTGTGGGCTAGGGTGAGGGTGAGGGAACGGGGACCGTGCAGGGTGCAGGTCAGGGCGCGCCAGAGGTGGGGGGTTCGAGGACGTGTCGGGGGACCGTGGAGGGTGCAGGTCAGGGCGCGCCAGAGGTGGGGGGTTCGAGGACCTGTCACGGGACGGACGCCTTAGGACTGGGAGCGGGGACCGTGGAGGGTGCAGGTAGGGCACGACAACGGGACAGGCTTACGGTCCAGGTTACGGATAAGGCTTAGTGTGAGGGTGAGTGTACGGTCGGTGAAGGGTTCTGCTTAGGGAAGAGAGATGGTTTCGGGTCCAGGTACAGGTTAGGAGTAGTTCAAGGATCAGGGTCCAGGTTAGGGTATGTGTTAGGGTACGGGTCAGTGTACAGATTAGGATTAGGGTACGAGTTAGGGGAAGGGCTTTTGGGTGGGTTTAGGGTTCAGGAACAGGTAAGGTTTCGGGTCCAGGTACGGGTACGACAACGAGTTAGGCTTCGAGTACTTGTTAGGGTCCGGGTACGTGTTAGGGTACAGATGAGTGTTCGTGTCTGGGTTAGCGTAAGGTTGAGGGTTCTGCTTAGGATTAGGGAACAGGGACGGTTCAGTGGACAGTTTAGGGTCCAACAAGGGATTTGGGCTAGGGTACGGGTTAGGGTCTGGGGTAGTAGGAAGTCTATTGGTTAGCGTTAGGGTCCGAAAAGGGATTACGGTGAGGGTCAGTGTTTGTTAGTGGAGGGTTTCGTCTTAGGGGACGGGTTAGGATGTGGATGAGGGTTAGAGGGTTAGAGGGTTAGGGATCGGGCTCGGTTTAGGGGACAGGTTAGGGTACGTGTTGGGTTAGGGAACGGGTATGGGGTAGGGTCCAGTTTCGGGGCCGACAACGGGTTAGGGAATGGGTACGGTTGAAGGTACAGATTAGGATCCAAGTTAGGGTAAGGGTTAGGGGACGGGTTAGTGTGAGTGTACGGGTTAGGAGTAGGGTATGGTTCGGGGAAGGGGAAGGGTTACAGTTAGGGGACGTATTAGGGTACGGGTTCGGGATCAGGCTTGCTTTAGGGTACTGTTAGGGTACATGTTAGTGTTGTGTTAGTGTAGTGTATGAATTCGGATTAGGGTAAGGGAACGGGTATGGGGTAGGGTCCAGTTTCGGGGCCGACAACGGGTTCGGGTAGGGTTGAGGGTACAGCTCAGGGTATGACAACGGGTTAGGGGACGGCTTAGTGTTAGCGTTAGTGTACGGGATAGGATGAGAGTAGGGGTTAGCGTAAGGTGTGGGCGGGGGGGGGGCGGCCCTTGGCTGAACATGCAAAGAACACATTGCAATAACACTTTGGGCCTCGTGTTCTCTTCCAGGTGTTTGACCAGAGTGCACTTTCAACTGAAGCTAAAGAAGAAATGTCCAAAGTGTATCCTAATGCCCGGAGGGCTCGCCTGAAAGCAGGAGGCGATTTCCCTTACCTGTGCAGCAGTGCAGACGTGAATCTCTACGTACAGGTAGGTCCTAGGCTGGATCCCAGAGCACTTTGCACACAGAATCTGGTTGGAAACAGAAAGGGTTTTCTGATTTTCTGCTCGTCGAGGAAGAGAACTACAGAATTCTCTCTCTGTAGGAATGAAGCATTGACTTGATCAATTGCTCCACATTAGGAACTCACTCACAGGAGAATTCAAGCATATGAGAGCCACCTGAGGGACTCTATGCCCACTGTCCCTTTTCGAAGAGCCACGGGCCTACACTCACACACTGAAGCAGCCGTTTGGTACGACGGGACCTTGGCTCCTGGACACCAGACTTACGTGGAGTCCATCTGAATCCCACGAAGGGACTTCTCGGTCTACTTTTCATGCATGCAAACACACGCACCCAAACAAACTAACTCTACTTCTTCGAACACCTGCCTCCATGGACATTAGAATAGTGGGGAGAAATGGGTGCTTTGCAATTTGGCAAGCAGTATCAAGAGCCTGGAAAAACCAGGACGGGGGAGTGTCGTTAGCGTACGTGTTCGGATTCCTGCACGGGTTACCGTAAGGCTTCGGGTAAGTGTGTGGGCTAGGGTGAGGGTGAGGGAACGGGGACCGTGCAGGGTGCAGGTCAGGGCGCGCCAGAGGTGGGGGGTTCGAGGACCTGTCACGGGACGGACGCCTTAGGACTGGGAGCGGGGACCGTGGAGGGTGCAGGTAGGGCACGACAACGGGACAGGCTTACGGTCCAGGTTACGGATAAGGCTTAGTGTGAGGGTGAGTGTACGGTCGGTGAAGGGTTCTGCTTAGGGAAGAGAGATGGTTTCGGGTCCAGGTACAGGTTAGGAGTAGTTCAAGGATCAGGGTCCAGGTTAGGGTATGTGTTAGGGTACGGGTCAGTGTACAGATTAGGATTAGGGTACGAGTTAGGGGAAGGGCTTTTGGGTGGGTTTAGGGTTCAGGAACAGGTAAGGTTTCGGGTCCAGGTACGGGTACGACAACGAGTTAGGCTTCGAGTACTTGTTAGGGTCCGGGTACGTGTTAGGGTACAGATGAGTGTTCGTGTCTGGGTTAGCGTAAGGTTGAGGGTTCTGCTTAGGATTAGGGAACAGGGACGGTTCAGTGGACAGTTTAGGGTCCAACAAGGGATTTGGGCTAGGGTACGGGTTAGGGTCTGGGGTAGTAGGAAGTCTATTGGTTAGCGTTAGGGTCCGAAAAGGGATTACGGTGAGGGTCAGTGTTTGTTAGTGGAGGGTTTCGTCTTAGGGGACGGGTTAGGATGTGGATGAGGGTTAGAGGGTTAGAGGGTTAGGGATCGGGCTCGGTTTAGGGGACAGGTTAGGGTACGTGTTGGGTTAGGGAACGGGTATGGGGTAGGGTCCAGTTTCGGGGCCGACAACGGGTTAGGGAATGGGTACGGTTGAAGGTACAGATTAGGATCCAAGTTAGGGTAAGGGTTAGGGGACGGGTTAGTGTGAGTGTACGGGTTAGGAGTAGGGTATGGTTCGGGGAAGGGGAAGGGTTACAGTTAGGGGACGTATTAGGGTACGGGTTCGGGATCAGGCTTGCTTTAGGGTACTGTTAGGGTACATGTTAGTGTTGTGTTAGTGTAGTGTATGAATTCGGATTAGGGTAAGGGAACGGGTATGGGGTAGGGTCCAGTTTCGGGGCCGACAACGGGTTCGGGTAGGGTTGAGGGTACAGCTCAGGGTATGACAACGGGTTAGGGGACGGCTTAGTGTTAGCGTTAGTGTACGGGATAGGATGAGAGTAGGGGTTAGCGTAAGGTGTGGGCGGGGGGGGGGGCGGCCCTTGGCTGAACATGCAAAGAACACATTGCAATAACACTTTGGGCCTCGTGTTCTCTTCCAGGTGTTTGACCAGAGTGCACTTTCAACTGAAGCTAAAGAAGAAATGTCCAAAGTGTATCCTAATGCCCGGAGGGCTCGCCTGAAAGCAGGAGGCGATTTCCCTTACCTGTGCAGCAGTGCAGACGTGAATCTCTACGTACAGGTAGGTCCTAGGCTGGATCCCAGAGCACTTTGCACACAGAATCTGGTTGGAAACAGAAAGGGTTTTCTGATTTTCTGCTCGTCGAGGAAGAGAACTACAGAATTCTCTCTCTGTAGGAATGAAGCATTGACTTGATCAATTGCTCCACATTAGGAACTCACTCACAGGAGAATTCAAGCATATGAGAGCCACCTGAGGGACTCTATGCCCACTGTCCCTTTTCGAAGAGCCACGGGCCTACACTCACACACTGAAGCAGCCGTTTGGTACGACGGGACCTTGGCTCCTGGACACCAGACTTACGTGGAGTCCATCTGAATCCCACGAAGGGACTTCTCGGTCTACTTTTCATGCATGCAAACACACGCACCCAAACAAACTAACTCTACTTCTTCGAACACCTGCCTCCATGGACATTAGAATAGTGGGGAGAAATGGGTGCTTTGCAATTTGGCAAGCAGTATCAAGAGCCTGGAAAAACCAGGACGGGGGAGTGTCGTTAGCGTACGTGTTCGGATTCCTGCACGGGTTACCGTAAGGCTTCGGGTAAGTGTGTGGGCTAGGGTGAGGGTGAGGGAACGGGGACCGTGCAGGGTGCAGGTCAGGGCGCGCCAGAGGTGGGGGGTTCGAGGACGTGTCGGGGGACCGTGGAGGGTGCAGGTCAGGGCGCGCCAGAGGTGGGGGGTTCGAGGACCTGTCACGGGACGGACGCCTTAGGACTGGGAGCGGGGACCGTGGAGGGTGCAGGTAGGGCACGACAACGGGACAGGCTTACGGTCCAGGTTACGGATAAGGCTTAGTGTGAGGGTGAGTGTACGGTCGGTGAAGGGTTCTGCTTAGGGAAGAGAGATGGTTTCGGGTCCAGGTACAGGTTAGGAGTAGTTCAAGGATCAGGGTCCAGGTTAGGGTATGTGTTAGGGTACGGGTCAGTGTACAGATTAGGATTAGGGTACGAGTTAGGGGAAGGGCTTTTGGGTGGGTTTAGGGTTCAGGAACAGGTAAGGTTTCGGGTCCAGGTACGGGTACGACAACGAGTTAGGCTTCGAGTACTTGTTAGGGTCCGGGTACGTGTTAGGGTACAGATGAGTGTTCGTGTCTGGGTTAGCGTAAGGTTGAGGGTTCTGCTTAGGATTAGGGAACAGGGACGGTTCAGTGGACAGTTTAGGGTCCAACAAGGGATTTGGGCTAGGGTACGGGTTAGGGTCTGGGGTAGTAGGAAGTCTATTGGTTAGCGTTAGGGTCCGAAAAGGGATTACGGTGAGGGTCAGTGTTTGTTAGTGGAGGGTTTCGTCTTAGGGGACGGGTTAGGATGTGGATGAGGGTTAGAGGGTTAGAGGGTTAGGGATCGGGCTCGGTTTAGGGGACAGGTTAGGGTACGTGTTGGGTTAGGGAACGGGTATGGGGTAGGGTCCAGTTTCGGGGCCGACAACGGGTTAGGGAATGGGTACGGTTGAAGGTACAGATTAGGATCCAAGTTAGGGTAAGGGTTAGGGGACGGGTTAGTGTGAGTGTACGGGTTAGGAGTAGGGTATGGTTCGGGGAAGGGGAAGGGTTACAGTTAGGGGACGTATTAGGGTACGGGTTCGGGATCAGGCTTGCTTTAGGGTACTGTTAGGGTACATGTTAGTGTTGTGTTAGTGTAGTGTATGAATTCGGATTAGGGTAAGGGAACGGGTATGGGGTAGGGTCCAGTTTCGGGGCCGACAACGGGTTCGGGTAGGGTTGAGGGTACAGCTCAGGGTATGACAACGGGTTAGGGGACGGCTTAGTGTTAGCGTTAGTGTACGGGATAGGATGAGAGTAGGGGTTAGCGTAAGGTGTGGGCGGGGGGGGGGCGGCCCTTGGCTGAACATGCAAAGAACACATTGCAATAACACTTTGGGCCTCGTGTTCTCTTCCAGGTGTTTGACCAGAGTGCACTTTCAACTGAAGCTAAAGAAGAAATGTCCAAAGTGTATCCTAATGCCCGGAGGGCTCGCCTGAAAGCAGGAGGCGATTTCCCTTACCTGTGCAGCAGTGCAGACGTGAATCTCTACGTACAGGTAGGTCCTAGGCTGGATCCCAGAGCACTTTGCACACAGAATCTGGTTGGAAACAGAAAGGGTTTTCTGATTTTCTGCTCGTCGAGGAAGAGAACTACAGAATTCTCTCTCTGTAGGAATGAAGCATTGACTTGATCAATTGCTCCACATTAGGAACTCACTCACAGGAGAATTCAAGCATATGAGAGCCACCTGAGGGACTCTATGCCCACTGTCCCTTTTCGAAGAGCCACGGGCCTACACTCACACACTGAAGCAGCCGTTTGGTACGACGGGACCTTGGCTCCTGGACACCAGACTTACGTGGAGTCCATCTGAATCCCACGAAGGGACTTCTCGGTCTACTTTTCATGCATGCAAACACACGCACCCAAACAAACTAACTCTACTTCTTCGAACACCTGCCTCCATGGACATTAGAATAGTGGGGAGAAATGGGTGCTTTGCAATTTGGCAAGCAGTATCAAGAGCCTGGAAAAACCAGGACGGGGGAGTGTCGTTAGCGTACGTGTTCGGATTCCTGCACGGGTTACCGTAAGGCTTCGGGTAAGTGTGTGGGCTAGGGTGAGGGTGAGGGAACGGGGACCGTGCAGGGTGCAGGTCAGGGCGCGCCAGAGGTGGGGGGTTCGAGGACGTGTCGGGGGACCGTGGAGGGTGCAGGTCAGGGCGCGCCAGAGGTGGGGGGTTCGAGGACCTGTCACGGGACGGACGCCTTAGGACTGGGAGCGGGGACCGTGGAGGGTGCAGGTAGGGCACAACAACGGGACAGGCTTACGGTCCAGGTTACGGATAAGGCTTAGTGTGAGGGTGAGTGTACGGTCGGTGAAGGGTTCTGCTTAGGGAAGAGAGATGGTTTCGGGTCCAGGTACAGGTTAGGAGTAGTTCAAGGATCAGGGTCCAGGTTAGGGTATGTGTTAGGGTACGGGTCAGTGTACAGATTAGGATTAGGGTACGAGTTAGGGGAAGGGCTTTTGGGTGGGTTTAGGGTTCAGGAACAGGTAAGGTTTCGGGTCCAGGTACGGGTACGACAACGAGTTAGGCTTCGAGTACTTGTTAGGGTCCGGGTACGTGTTAGGGTACAGATGAGTGTTCGTGTCTGGGTTAGCGTAAGGTTGAGGGTTCTGCTTAGGATTAGGGAACAGGGACGGTTCAGTGGACAGTTTAGGGTCCAACAAGGGATTTGGGCTAGGGTACGGGTTAGGGTCTGGGGTAGTAGGAAGTCTATTGGTTAGCGTTAGGGTCCGAAAAGGGATTACGGTGAGGGTCAGTGTTTGTTAGTGGAGGGTTTCGTCTTAGGGGACGGGTTAGGATGTGGATGAGGGTTAGAGGGTTAGAGGGTTAGGGATCGGGCTCGGTTTAGGGGACAGGTTAGGGTACGTGTTGGGTTAGGGAACGGGTATGGGGTAGGGTCCAGTTTCGGGGCCGACAACGGGTTAGGGAATGGGTACGGTTGAAGGTACAGATTAGGATCCAAGTTAGGGTAAGGGTTAGGGGACGGGTTAGTGTGAGTGTACGGGTTAGGAGTAGGGTATGGTTCGGGGAAGGGGAAGGGTTACAGTTAGGGGACGTATTAGGGTACGGGTTCGGGATCAGGCTTGCTTTAGGGTACTGTTAGGGTACATGTTAGTGTTGTGTTAGTGTAGTGTATGAATTCGGATTAGGGTAAGGGAACGGGTATGGGGTAGGGTCCAGTTTCGGGGCCGACAACGGGTTCGGGTAGGGTTGAGGGTACAGCTCAGGGTATGACAACGGGTTAGGGGACGGCTTAGTGTTAGCGTTAGTGTACGGGATAGGATGAGAGTAGGGGTTAGCGTAAGGTGTGGGCGGGGGGGGGGGCGGCCCTTGGCTGAACATGCAAAGAACACATTGCAATAACACTTTGGGCCTCGTGTTCTCTTCCAGGTGTTTGACCAGAGTGCACTTTCAACTGAAGCTAAAGAAGAAATGTCCAAAGTGTATCCTAATGCCCGGAGGGCTCGCCTGAAAGCAGGAGGCGATTTCCCTTACCTGTGCAGCAGTGCAGACGTGAATCTCTACGTACAGGTAGGTCCTAGGCTGGATCCCAGAGCACTTTGCACACAGAATCTGGTTGGAAACAGAAAGGGTTTTCTGATTTTCTGCTCGTCGAGGAAGAGAACTACAGAATTCTCTCTCTGTAGGAATGAAGCATTGACTTGATCAATTGCTCCACATTAGGAACTCACTCACAGGAGAATTCAAGCATATGAGAGCCACCTGAGGGACTCTATGCCCACTGTCCCTTTTCGAAGAGCCACGGGCCTACACTCACACACTGAAGCAGCCGTTTGGTACGACGGGACCTTGGCTCCTGGACACCAGACTTACGTGGAGTCCATCTGAATCCCACGAAGGGACTTCTCGGTCTACTTTTCATGCATGCAAACACACGCACCCAAACAAACTAACTCTACTTCTTCGAACACCTGCCTCCATGGACATTAGAATAGTGGGGAGAAATGGGTGCTTTGCAATTTGGCAAGCAGTATCAAGAGCCTGGAAAAACCAGGACGGGGGAGTGTCGTTAGCGTACGTGTTCGGATTCCTGCACGGGTTACCGTAAGGCTTCGGGTAAGTGTGTGGGCTAGGGTGAGGGTGAGGGAACGGGGACCGTGCAGGGTGCAGGTCAGGGCGCGCCAGAGGTGGGGGGTTCGAGGACGTGTCGGGGGACCGTGGAGGGTGCAGGTAGGGCACGACAACGGGACAGGCTTACGGTCCAGGTTACGGATAAGGCTTAGTGTGAGGGTGAGTGTACGGTCGGTGAAGGGTTCTGCTTAGGGAAGAGAGATGGTTTCGGGTCCAGGTACAGGTTAGGAGTAGTTCAAGGATCAGGGTCCAGGTTAGGGTATGTGTTAGGGTACGGGTCAGTGTACAGATTAGGATTAGGGTACGAGTTAGGGGAAGGGCTTTTGGGTGGGTTTAGGGTTCAGGAACAGGTAAGGTTTCGGGTCCAGGTACGGGTACGACAACGAGTTAGGCTTCGAGTACTTGTTAGGGTCCGGGTACGTGTTAGGGTACAGATGAGTGTTCGTGTCTGGGTTAGCGTAAGGTTGAGGGTTCTGCTTAGGATTAGGGAACAGGGACGGTTCAGTGGACAGTTTAGGGTCCAACAAGGGATTTGGGCTAGGGTACGGGTTAGGGTCTGGGGTAGTAGGAAGTCTATTGGTTAGCGTTAGGGTCCGAAAAGGGATTACGGTGAGGGTCAGTGTTTGTTAGTGGAGGGTTTCGTCTTAGGGGACGGGTTAGGATGTGGATGAGGGTTAGAGGGTTAGAGGGTTAGGGATCGGGCTCGGTTTAGGGGACAGGTTAGGGTACGTGTTGGGTTAGGGAACGGGTATGGGGTAGGGTCCAGTTTCGGGGCCGACAACGGGTTAGGGAATGGGTACGGTTGAAGGTACAGATTAGGATCCAAGTTAGGGTAAGGGTTAGTGTGAGTGTACGGGTTAGGAGTAGGGTATGGTTCGGGGAAGGGGAAGGGTTACAGTTAGGGGACGTATTAGGGTACGGGTTCGGGATCAGGCTTGCTTTAGGGTACTGTTAGGGTACATGTTAGTGTTGTGTTAGTGTAGTGTATGAATTCGGATTAGGGTAAGGGAACGGGTATGGGGTAGGGTCCAGTTTCGGGGCCGACAACGGGTTCGGGTAGGGTTGAGGGTACAGCTCAGGGTATGACAACGGGTTAGGGGACGGCTTAGTGTTAGCGTTAGTGTACGGGATAGGATGAGAGTAGGGGTTAGCGTAAGGTGTGGGCGGGGGGGGGGCGGCCCTTGGCTGAACATGCAAAGAACACATTGCAATAACACTTTGGGCCTCGTGTTCTCTTCCAGGTGTTTGACCAGAGTGCACTTTCAACTGAAGCTAAAGAAGAAATGTCCAAAGTGTATCCTAATGCCCGGAGGGCTCGCCTGAAAGCAGGAGGCGATTTCCCTTACCTGTGCAGCAGTGCAGACGTGAATCTCTACGTACAGGTAGGTCCTAGGCTGGATCCCAGAGCACTTTGCACACAGAATCTGGTTGGAAACAGAAAGGGTTTTCTGATTTTCTGCTCGTCGAGGAAGAGAACTACAGAATTCTCTCTCTGTAGGAATGAAGCATTGACTTGATCAATTGCTCCACATTAGGAACTCACTCACAGGAGAATTCAAGCATATGAGAGCCACCTGAGGGACTCTATGCCCACTGTCCCTTTTCGAAGAGCCACGGGCCTACACTCACACACTGAAGCAGCCGTTTGGTACGACGGGACCTTGGCTCCTGGACACCAGACTTACGTGGAGTCCATCTGAATCCCACGAAGGGACTTCTCGGTCTACTTTTCATGCATGCAAACACACGCACCCAAACAAACTAACTCTACTTCTTCGAACACCTGCCTCCATGGACATTAGAATAGTGGGGAGAAATGGGTGCTTTGCAATTTGGCAAGCAGTATCAAGAGCCTGGAAAAACCAGGACGGGGGAGTGTCGTTAGCGTACGTGTTCGGATTCCTGCACGGGTTACCGTAAGGCTTCGGGTAAGTGTGTGGGCTAGGGTGAGGGTGAGGGAACGGGGACCGTGCAGGGTGCAGGTCAGGGCGCGCCAGAGGTGGGGGGTTCGAGGACGTGTCGGGGGACCGTGGAGGGTGCAGGTCAGGGCGCGCCAGAGGTGGGGGGTTCGAGGACCTGTCACGGGACGGACGCCTTAGGACTGGGAGCGGGGACCGTGGAGGGTGCAGGTAGGGCACGACAACGGGACAGGCTTACGGTCCAGGTTACGGATAAGGCTTAGTGTGAGGGTGAGTGTACGGTCGGTGAAGGGTTCTGCTTAGGGAAGAGAGATGGTTTCGGGTCCAGGTACAGGTTAGGAGTAGTTCAAGGATCAGGGTCCAGGTTAGGGTATGTGTTAGGGTACGGGTCAGTGTACAGATTAGGATTAGGGTACGAGTTAGGGGAAGGGCTTTTGGGTGGGTTTAGGGTTCAGGAACAGGTAAGGTTTCGGGTCCAGGTACGGGTACGACAACGAGTTAGGCTTCGAGTACTTGTTAGGGTCCGGGTACGTGTTAGGGTACAGATGAGTGTTCGTGTCTGGGTTAGCGTAAGGTTGAGGGTTCTGCTTAGGATTAGGGAACAGGGACGGTTCAGTGGACAGTTTAGGGTCCAACAAGGGATTTGGGCTAGGGTACGGGTTAGGGTCTGGGGTAGTAGGAAGTCTATTGGTTAGCGTTAGGGTCCGAAAAGGGATTACGGTGAGGGTCAGTGTTTGTTAGTGGAGGGTTTCGTCTTAGGGGACGGGTTAGGATGTGGATGAGGGTTAGAGGGTTAGAGGGTTAGGGATCGGGCTCGGTTTAGGGGACAGGTTAGGGTACGTGTTGGGTTAGGGAACGGGTATGGGGTAGGGTCCAGTTTCGGGGCCGACAACGGGTTAGGGAATGGGTACGGTTGAAGGTACAGATTAGGATCCAAGTTAGGGTAAGGGTTAGGGGACGGGTTAGTGTGAGTGTACGGGTTAGGAGTAGGGTATGGTTCGGGGAAGGGGAAGGGTTACAGTTAGGGGACGTATTAGGGTACGGGTTCGGGATCAGGCTTGCTTTAGGGTACTGTTAGGGTACATGTTAGTGTTGTGTTAGTGTAGTGTATGAATTCGGATTAGGGTAAGGGAACGGGTATGGGGTAGGGTCCAGTTTCGGGGCCGACAACGGGTTCGGGTAGGGTTGAGGGTACAGCTCAGGGTATGACAACGGGTTAGGGGACGGCTTAGTGTTAGCGTTAGTGTACGGGATAGGATGAGAGTAGGGGTTAGCGTAAGGTGTGGGCGGGGGGGGGGCGGCCCTTGGCTGAACATGCAAAGAACACATTGCAATAACACTTTGGGCCTCGTGTTCTCTTCCAGGTGTTTGACCAGAGTGCACTTTCAACTGAAGCTAAAGAAGAAATGTCCAAAGTGTATCCTAATGCCCGGAGGGCTCGCCTGAAAGCAGGAGGCGATTTCCCTTACCTGTGCAGCAGTGCAGACGTGAATCTCTACGTACAGGTAGGTCCTAGGCTGGATCCCAGAGCACTTTGCACACAGAATCTGGTTGGAAACAGAAAGGGTTTTCTGATTTTCTGCTCGTCGAGGAAGAGAACTACAGAATTCTCTCTCTGTAGGAATGAAGCATTGACTTGATCAATTGCTCCACATTAGGAACTCACTCACAGGAGAATTCAAGCATATGAGAGCCACCTGAGGGACTCTATGCCCACTGTCCCTTTTCGAAGAGCCACGGGCCTACACTCACACACTGAAGCAGCCGTTTGGTACGACGGGACCTTGGCTCCTGGACACCAGACTTACGTGGAGTCCATCTGAATCCCACGAAGGGACTTCTCGGTCTACTTTTCATGCATGCAAACACACGCACCCAAACAAACTAACTCTACTTCTTCGAACACCTGCCTCCATGGACATTAGAATAGTGGGGAGAAATGGGTGCTTTGCAATTTGGCAAGCAGTATCAAGAGCCTGGAAAAACCAGGACGGGGGAGTGTCGTTAGCGTACGTGTTCGGATTCCTGCACGGGTTACCGTAAGGCTTCGGGTAAGTGTGTGGGCTAGGGTGAGGGTGAGGGAACGGGGACCGTGCAGGGTGCAGGTCAGGGCGCGCCAGAGGTGGGGGGTTCGAGGACGTGTCGGGGGACCGTGGAGGGTGCAGGTCAGGGCGCGCCAGAGGTGGGGGGTTCGAGGACCTGTCACGGGACGGACGCCTTAGGACTGGGAGCGGGGACCGTGGAGGGTGCAGGTAGGGCACGACAACGGGACAGGCTTACGGTCCAGGTTACGGATAAGGCTTAGTGTGAGGGTGAGTGTACGGTCGGTGAAGGGTTCTGCTTAGGGAAGAGAGATGGTTTCGGGTCCAGGTACAGGTTAGGAGTAGTTCAAGGATCAGGGTCCAGGTTAGGGTATGTGTTAGGGTACGGGTCAGTGTACAGATTAGGATTAGGGTACGAGTTAGGGGAAGGGCTTTTGGGTGGGTTTAGGGTTCAGGAACAGGTAAGGTTTCGGGTCCAGGTACGGGTACGACAACGAGTTAGGCTTCGAGTACTTGTTAGGGTCCGGGTACGTGTTAGGGTACAGATGAGTGTTCGTGTCTGGGTTAGCGTAAGGTTGAGGGTTCTGCTTAGGATTAGGGAACAGGGACGGTTCAGTGGACAGTTTAGGGTCCAACAAGGGATTTGGGCTAGGGTACGGGTTAGGGTCTGGGGTAGTAGGAAGTCTATTGGTTAGCGTTAGGGTCCGAAAAGGGATTACGGTGAGGGTCAGTGTTTGTTAGTGGAGGGTTTCGTCTTAGGGGACGGGTTAGGATGTGGATGAGGGTTAGAGGGTTAGAGGGTTAGGGATCGGGCTCGGTTTAGGGGACAGGTTAGGGTACGTGTTGGGTTAGGGAACGGGTATGGGGTAGGGTCCAGTTTCGGGGCCGACAACGGGTTAGGGAATGGGTACGGTTGAAGGTACAGATTAGGATCCAAGTTAGGGTAAGGGTTAGGGGACGGGTTAGTGTGAGTGTACGGGTTAGGAGTAGGGTATGGTTCGGGGAAGGGGAAGGGTTACAGTTAGGGGACGTATTAGGGTACGGGTTCGGGATCAGGCTTGCTTTAGGGTACTGTTAGGGTACATGTTAGTGTTGTGTTAGTGTAGTGTATGAATTCGGATTAGGGTAAGGGAACGGGTATGGGGTAGGGTCCAGTTTCGGGGCCGACAACGGGTTCGGGTAGGGTTGAGGGTACAGCTCAGGGTATGACAACGGGTTAGGGGACGGCTTAGTGTTAGCGTTAGTGTACGGGATAGGATGAGAGTAGGGGTTAGCGTAAGGTGTGGGCGGGGGGGGGGCGGCCCTTGGCTGAACATGCAAAGAACACATTGCAATAACACTTTGGGCCTTGTGTTCTCTTCCAGGTGTTTGACCAGAGTGCACTTTCAACTGAAGCTAAAGAAGAAATGTCCAAAGTGTATCCTAATGCCCGGAGGGCTCGCCTGAAAGCAGGAGGCGATTTCCCTTACCTGTGCAGCAGTGCAGACGTGAATCTCTACGTACAGGTAGGTCCTAGGCTGGATCCCAGAGCACTTTGCACACAGAATCTGGTTGGAAACAGAAAGGGTTTTCTGATTTTCTGCTCGTCGAGGAAGAGAACTACAGAATTCTCTCTCTGTAGGAATGAAGCATTGACTTGATCAATTGCTCCACATTAGGAACTCACTCACAGGAGAATTCAAGCATATGAGAGCCACCTGAGGGACTCTATGCCCACTGTCCCTTTTCGAAGAGCCACGGGCCTACACTCACACACTGAAGCAGCCGTTTGGTACGACGGGACCTTGGCTCCTGGACACCAGACTTACGTGGAGTCCATCTGAATCCCACGATTCAGATGTTGGGCCTCTCACCTTAGAAGACCAGAATCGAGAAGACAGAGGCTGCAACAGCTGCACTGCAGCCACTTTCACAATAGCCAAGATACGGAAGCAACCAAAATGTCCATCAACAGATGAATTGATAAAGAAGAAGTGGTCCATGTACACAATGGAATATTAACCTCGGAAAACAATGAAACACTGCTCTTTGAGACACCATAGATGAGCCTAGAGATCATCACAGAACGTGAGGTAAGTCGGAAAGCAAAACACATATCCTATGATATCACTTATAGGCGTTATCTGACAACTGACCCAAATGAACATATTTCCACAGAGAAAGACACTCACAGACTTAGAAAACAAATTATGCTTATCTAAAAGGAAAGGTGGAGGGAATGGATAAATTAAGACCAGGTTTACCATACGTGTACAAATGCGTATTAAATACATATGTCAAAAAGACCGGCCATATAGAAACGGAGGTCTACGGGACACTCTGCAATAATTTACATGGGAGGAGGATCTGCACATCTATATCTATATATCTATATCTATATCTATATCTATATATCTCTATATATACACATATACATATATATAAATATAATGTACAAATGAACCAGATTGTGTCACCTAGGACAAACAATATTCTAATCATTACCCTGATTTAAATAATTCAAACAACGAACAAGAAGTAATGTGACATAAACTTATGGGGTTTTTTCCTGGCACATTGCATTCTAATTTACAACCTGGTAACATGACTTCCAGAAAGGATCTGCTGCCCTAGTAACCGGATTTGGGGACGGAGAAATGCTGCAGACTTGTGGCCGTTTCCCACAACAGCAGCTTTAAAACCAGTGCTAAGGGTCACTAAATATTCACACTCATTGCAGCCCTGTAAATGACACCTACCCTCAAAAAACATCCTGGTATCGAAAATCGACAGAAAAAATCAAGAGGGCAAACTTCCAAGAAGACAACTTCAAGAGGTTTATTGTACTCACAGTTTTTTCCTGTTTTTGTTTAACAGAATAAAAAAAAGGTGTGGAAAAAAGCTGAACATTAGGAATTATTAAAGACATGCAAATCCAAATTACAAAAACCTATCAGCTCACACCAGTCAAAATAGTCATCAGCAAAAGTTCTGCAAACAATAAATGCTGAAGGGGTTGTGGAGAAATGCGTACCCTCGGTTCTAAGTGGGACGTGGTAAGAGCCACTAATGAAAACACAATGTAGCTGCCTCGAAAGGTAAACATTGAGCTACCATTCAATCAAGCATACCCGTGCTGGGCCTATCGCCTGAGAGGATGAGAATCAAAAAGACACAGGCTGGCAATCCTGCACTCCAGCCATATTTAACACTGCCAACACTTTGAAGCAATGAAAATGTCCATCAACAGAGGAATGCACAAAGAAGAAGTGGTCCATGTACAGAATGGAATATTACACCAATAAAAAATGTAAATTCAATTTAAAAAACAAACATAAGTAAGGAGACATCAGCTTTTGTGGGTTTATGCGGGGACACTCCACTTTAATTTATAACCAAGGAACACCACTGGCAGGAAGGTCTGTTTCCCTAGTTAGCAGAGTGGGGAAAGTAGAAATGCTGCCGCCCTCTGGCCGTTACCTGCAACAGCAGCTTTAAAACCTGTACTAATAGTCACTTCATATGCACAAGTACTGGAGGGCTGTAAATGAAACCTGCCCTCAAAATGTCTTCAGGGAGGTAATGGCCAAAATATTTCAAAATGTGGCACATATTTCAAGAAAACCATTTGAGGAGGTAAGCTGTACTCACAGTTTGAAGAAAAAAAAGGACATGCCTGAATGCTAAATTTCAAGGCATTATGAGACACATGCAAATCCAACCACAAAGAGGTATCAGCTCACAGCAGTCAGAATGAAAATTAGTAGAAAAACTACAAACAATAAATGCTGAAGGGGTTATGGAGAAGTGCATACCCTCAACTTTAAATGGGACGTAACCTGGTAAGAGCCATTAATGGAACAGAATGGAGGTGCCTTTACAAGGTAAACAATTGGCTACCATATGATCTAGCGGGCCCACTACTTGGTCTAAAACCCAAGATGACAGAATTGGAAAGACACAGGCAGGCAAATGTGCACTGCAGCAGTATTACAATAGTCAAGACGTGGAAGCAACCAAAAATTCCATCAACAGATGAGTGGACAAAGAAGAACTGGTACATGCACAGACCGAATATTAGCCAAGGAAAAAAATGACACAATGCCATTTGCAACACCATAGATGAGTCTAGAAGTAATCACACAACTTGTCGTAAGTCAGAAAGTGAAAGACACATATACTATGATATCACTTATAGGTGTCACCTAAAAATTGACACCAGTGAAGATATTTCCACAGAGAAAGGCAATCACAGATTTATTAAACAAACTTATGATTCACCAATGGAAAGGTGTGAGGATTGGATACATTAAGATATCGGGGTTAACAGAGATATACAAACACAGGTGAAGTATATAATCACCAAAGACCTACAGAATACCAAGAGAAGACTACGCAACATTGTGTCATAACCTACATGGGAAAAGGATCCAAAGAACAATAGATATATGTGTAAAACCACCACATCTTGCACACCTAGAACAAGCAAAACATTGTAATCACACTTGCTGTGATAAACAATGAAAATTAAATTTAAAAAAACGAAGAAATAGTGGGATATAAAGTTAAGGGGCTTTTTCCTGGCACATTCCATTCTAATTTACAACCTAGAACACGACTTTCATTAAGGCTCTGTTGCCCTAATAACCAGATTTGTTAAAGGAGAACTGTGCCTCTTTGTGGCCCTTTCACACAGCAGCAGCTCTAAACCCAGCGATAATGGTTACTTTATATTCAAAATAATTCCAGGCTTGTTAATGACACCTGCCTTCTAAACAAATTCGTGGTCACTAAATCGAGCAAAAATCTCAAAAGACGTGCATATTTCAAAATGACAATTTAAAGAGGCATATTTTACGCACATTTTGTATTCTTTCTTTTTCTCTCTTTTTTTTTTGTTAAAAAAGGGCAAGGAAACATGCTCAACATCAGGAATTAATAAAGCCATGCAAATCCAGTCTACAAAAACGTTCACCTCACAGCCGTCAGAATGATCACCAGTGAAAAAGTCTACAACTTATAAATGGTGAAGGGGCTTTAGAGAACTCTGTACCCTCTAGCTGCTGGTGGGATGTCACCTGGTAACAGACAGTACTGAAAACAGAATGGAGGTGTGTTTAAAGGTAAAAATTGAGCTACCATGTGATCCGGTAGGATCACTGATGGGCCTATCACCTGAGTAGACCAGAATCAAAGAGACACAGGCTGGCAATCCTGCACTGCAGCAACATGTACCATAGCCAAGACTTGGAAGAAACCAAAATGTCCATCAACAGAAAAATGCACCAAGAAGAAGTGGTCCATGTACACAATGGAATATTAGCCATGGAAAAGCATGGAACAGTGCCACTGGCACCACCATAGAAGGATCTAGAGATAATCACCCAACCTGAAGTAAGAAAGAAACCAAAAGACAGATATCCTATGACATCAATTATAGGTGTTACCTAAAAATTGATACCCATGAAATACTTTCCAAGAGAAGGACACTCATAGATTCAGAAAACCAAACTATGTTTAACCAAATGGAAAGGTGTAAGGAAGGTATGAATTAGGATATGGGGATTAACAGACATGTACTAATACACATGAAATATATAATCACCAAATACCTACGGAATACCAAGACAGGTCTACTCAACATTCTGTAATAACCTACATGGGAAAGGATCCAAAGATGAATAGATCGATACATACATAAAATGAACCAGATTCTGTACACCTAGAACACACACAACATTTTTATCAAATTTACTCTGATACTAAATAAAAATTAAATTTAAAAAACAAACAAGGAGTAAGGAGATACAAGCTCTTGGGGGTTGCCCTGGCACATTCCACCCTAATTTGCAGCCTACTAACAGGATTTCCAGGAAGGCTCTGTTGCTCAAAAACCCAGAGTTGGAAATGTAGAAATGCTGCCACCTTGTGGCCGTTTGCGGCAAGAGCGGCTTTAAACCCACTGCTAATGGTCACGTAACATTCACAGACTCAGGGCTGTAAAGGACACCAGCCCTCAAAAAATGTCCTGAGCTAGGGAATGACCAAAAATATTCAAGACATGCAAATGTTTAAAGGAGATAGTATGAAGAGATAAGTTTGCACACTCTTCTTCAAAAGAAAGGAAAATGGATAAAAGCTCAACATCAGGAATTATTAGACTCATGCAAATCTAATCTACAAAAAGGTTTCAACTCACACACGTCAACTACCATCAGCAAAACGTCTACAAACAATACATGCTGAAAGGGTTTTAGAGAACTGTGTACTCTCTAGCTGCTGGTGAGATGTAAAGTGGTTACAGCCAATAATGAGAACAGAAAGGACCTCGTTTAAAAGTAAAAACTGGGGCTTCCCTGATGGTGCAGTGTTTGAGAGTCCACCTTCCGATGCAGGGGACACGGGTTCGTGCCCCAGTCCGGGAAGATCCCACATGCCGCAGAGTGGCTAGGCCCGTGAGGCATAGCCACTGAGCATGCGCGTCCGGAGCCTGTGCTCCGCAACGGGAAAGGCCGCAACAGTGAGAGGCCATCGTACCACACACACCAAAAAAAGAAATGTAAAACCGAGCCACCATTCCATCCAGCAGGCCCAATGTTGGGCCTCTCACCTGAGAAGACCAGAATCGAGAAGACAGAGGCTGCAACAGCTGCACTGCAGCCACTTTCACAATAGCCAAGATACGGAAGCAACCAAAATGTCCATCAACAGATGAATTGATAAAGAAGAAGTGGTCCATGTACACAATGGAATATTAACCTCGGAAAACAATGAAACACTGCTCTTTGAGACACCATAGATGAGCCTAGAGATCATCACAGAACGTGAGGTAAGTCGGAAAGCAAAATACATATCCTATGATATCACTTATAGGCGTTATCTGACAACTGACCCAAATGAACATATTTCCACAGAGAAAGACACTCACAGACTTAGAAAACAAATTATGCTTATCTAAAAGGAAAGGTGGAGGGAATGGATAAATTAAGACCAGGTTTACCATACGTGTACAAATGCGTATTAAATACATATGTCAAAAAGACCGGCCATATAGAAACGGAGGTCTACGGGACACTCTGCAATAATTTACATGGGAGGAGGATCTGCACATCTATATCTATATATCTATATCTATATCTATATCTATATATCTCTATATATACACATATACATATATATAAATATAATGTACAAATGAACCAGATTGTGTCACCTAGGACAAACAATATTCTAATCATTACCCTGATTTAAATAATTCAAACAACGAACAAGAAGTAATGTGACATAAACTTATGGGGTTTTTTCCTGGCACATTGCATTCTAATTTACAACCTGGTAACATGACTTCCAGAAAGGATCTGCTGCCCTAGTAACCGGATTTGGGGACGGAGAAATGCTGCAGACTTGTGGCCGTTTCCCACAACAGCAGCTTTAAAACCAGTGCTAAGGGTCACTAAATATTCACACTCATTGCAGCCCTGTAAATGACACCTACCCTCAAAAAACATCCTGGTATCGAAAATCGACCGAAAAAATCAAGAGGGCAACCTTCCAAGAAGACAACTTCAAGAGGTTTATTGTACTCACAGTTTTTTCCTGTTTTTGTTTAACAGAATAAAAAAAAAGGTGTGGAAAAAAGCTGAACATTAGGAATTATTAAAGACATGCAAATCCAAATTACAAAAACCTATCAGCTCACACCAGTCAAAATGGTCATCAGCAAAAGTTCTGCAAACAATAAATGCTGAAGGGGTTGTGGAGAAATGCGTACCCTCGGTTCTAAGTGGGACGTGGTAAGAGCCACTAATGAAAACACAATGTAGCTGCCTCGAAAGGTAAACATTGAGCTACCATTCAATCAAGCATACCCGTGCTGGGCCTATCGCCTGAGAGGATGAGAATCAAAAAGACACAGGCTGGCAATCCTGCACTCCAGCCATATTTAACACTGCCAACACTTTGAAGCAATGAAAATGTCCATCAACAGAGGAATGCACAAAGAAGAAGTGGTCCATGTACAGAATGGAATATTACACCAATAAAAAATGTAAATTCAATTTAAAAAACAAACATAAGTAAGGAGACATCAGCTTTTGTGGGTTTATGCGGGGACACTCCACTTTAATTTATAACCAAGGAACACCACTGGCAGGAAGGTCTGTTTCCCTAGTTAGCAGAGTGGGGAAAGTAGAAATGCTGCCGCCCTCTGGCCGTTACCTGCAACAGCAGCTTTAAAACCTGTACTAATAGTCACTTCATATGCACAAGTACTGGAGGGCTGTAAATGAAACCTGCCCTCAAAATGTCTTCAGGGAGGTAATGGCCAAAATATTTCAAAATGTGGCACATATTTCAAGAAAACCATTTGAGGAGGTAAGCTGTACTCACAGTTTGAAGAAAAAAAAGGACGTGCCTGAATGCTAAATTTCAAGGCATTATGAGACACATGTAAATCCAACCACAAAGAGGTATCAGCTCACAGCAGTCAGAATGAAAATTAGTAGAAAAACTACAAACAATAAATGCTGAAGGGGTTATGGAGAAGTGCATACCCTCAACTTTAAATGGGACGTAACCTGGTAAGAGCCATTAATGGAACAGAATGGAGGTGCCTTTACAAGGTAAACAATTGGCTACCATATGATCTAGTGGGCCCACTACTTGGTCTAAAACCCAAGATGACAGAATTGGAAAGACACAGGCAGGCAAATGTGCACTGCAGCAGTATTACAATAGTCAAGACGTGGAAGCAACCAAAAATTCCATCAACAGATGAGTGGACAAAGAAGAACTGGTACATGCACAGACCGAATATTAGCCAAGGAAAAAAATGACACAATGCCATTTGCAACACCATAGATGAGTCTAGAAGTAATCACACAACTTGTCGTAAGTCAGAAAGTGAAAGACACATATATTATGATATCACTTATAGGTGTCACCTAAAAATTGACACCAGTGAAGATATTTCCACAGAGAAAGGCAATCACAGATTTATTAAACAAACTTATGATTCACCAATGGAAAGGTGTGAGGATTGGATACATTAAGATATCGGGGTTAACAGAGATATACAAACACAGGTGAAGTATATAATCACCAAAGACCTACAGAATACCAAGAGAAGACTACGCAACATTGTATCATAACCTACATGGGAAAAGGATCCAAAGAACAATAGATATATGTGTAAAACCACCACATCTTGCACACCTAGAACAAGCAAAACATTGTAATCACACTTGCTGTGATAAACAATGAAAATTAAATTTAAAAAACGAAGAAGTAGTGGGATATAAAGTTAAGGGGCTTTTTCCTGGCACATTCCATTCTAATTTACAACCTAGAACACGACTTTCATTAAGGCTCTGTTGCCCTAATAACCAGATTTGTTAAAGGAGAACTGTGCCTCTTTGTGGCCCTTTCACACAGCAGCAGCTCTAAACCCAGCGATAATGGTTACTTGATATTTAAAATAATTCCAGGTTTGTTAATGACACCTGCCCTCTAAACAAATCCGTGGTCACTAAATCGAGCAAAAATCTCAAAAGACGTGCATATTTCAAAATGACAATTTAAAGAGGCATATTTTACGCACATTTTGTATTCTTTCTTTTTCTCTCTTTTTTTTTTGTTAAAAAAAGGGCAAGGAAACATGCTTAATATCAGGAATTAATAAAGCCATGCAAATCCAGTCTACAAAAACGTTCACCTCACAGCCGTCAGAATGATCACCAGTGAAAAAGTCTACAACTTATAAATGGTGAAGGGGCTTTAGAGAACTCTGTACCCTCTAGCTGCTGGTGGGATGTCACCTGGTAACAGACAGTACTGAAAACAGAATGGAGGTGTGTTTAAAGGTAAAAATTGAGCTACCATGTGATCCGGTAGGATCACTGATGGGCCTATCACCTGAGTAGACCAGAATCAAAGAGACACAGGCTGGCAATCCTGCACTGCAGCAACATGTACCATAGCCAAGACTTGGAAGAAACCAAAATGTCCATCAACAGAAAAATGCACCAAGAAGAAGTGGTCCATGTACACAATGGAATATTAGCCATGGAAAAGCATGGAACAGTGCCACTGGCACCACCATAGAAGGATCTAGAGATAATCACCCAACCTGAAGTAAGAAAGAAACCAAAAGACAGATATCCTATGACATCAATTATAGGTGTTACCTAAAAATTGATACCCATGAAATACTTTCCAAGAGAAGGACACTCATAGATTCAGAAAACCAAACTATGTTTAACCAAATGGAAAGGTGTAAGGAAGGTATGAATTAGGATATGGGGATTAACAGACATGTACTAATACACATGAAATATATAATCACCAAATACCTACGGAATACCAAGACAGGTCTACTCAACATTCTGTAATAACCTACATGGGAAAGGATCCAAAGATGAATAGATCGATACATACATAAAATGAACCAGATTCTGTACACCTAGAACACACACAACATTTTTATCAAATTTACTCTGATACTAAATAAAAATTAAATTTAAAAAACAAACAAGGAGTAAGGAGATACAAGCTCTTGGGGGTTGCCCTGGCACATTCCACCCTAATTTGCAGCCTACTAACAGGATTTCCAGGAAGGCTCTGTTGCTCAAAAACCCAGAGTTGGAAATGTAGAAATGCTGCCACCTTGTGGCCGTTTGCGGCAAGAGCGGCTTTAAACCCACTGCTAATGGTCACGTAACATTCACAGACTCAGGGCTGTAAAGGACACCAGCCCTCAAAAAATGTCCTGAGCTAGGGAATGACCAAAAATATTCAAGACATGCAAATGTTTAAAGGAGATAGTATGAAGAGATAAGTTTGCACACTCTTCTTCAAAAGAAAGGAAAATGGATAAAAGCTCAACATCAGGAATTATTAGACTCATGCAAATCTAATCTACAAAAAGGTTTCAACTCACACACGTCAACTACCATCAGCAAAACGTCTACAAACAATACATGCTGAAAGGGTTTTAGAGAACTGTGTACTCTCTAGCTGCTGGTGAGATGTAAAGTGGTTACAGCCAATAATGAGAACAGAAAGGACCTCGTTTAAAAGTAAAAACTGGGGCTTCCCTGATGGTGCAGTGGTTGAGAGTCCACCTTCCGATGCAGGGGACACGGGTTCGTGCCCCAGTCCGGGAAGATCCCACATGCCGCAGAGTGGCTAGGCCCGTGAGGCATAGCCACTGAGCATGCGCGTCCGGAGCCTGTGCTCCGCAACGGGAAAGGCCGCAACAGTGAGAGGCCATTGTACCACACACACCAAAAAAAGAAATGTAAAACCGAGCCACCATTCCATCCAGCAGGCCCAATGTTGGGCCTCTCACCTGAGAAGACCAGAATCGAGAAGACAGAGGCTGCAACAGCTGCACTGCAGCCACTTTCACAATAGCCAAGATACGGAAGCAACCAAAATGTCCATCAACAGATGAATTGATAAAGAAGAAGTGGTCCATGTACACAATGGAATATTAACCTTGGAAAACAATGAAACACTGCTCTTTGAGACACCATAGATGAGCCTAGAGATCATCACAGAACGTGAGGTAAGTCAGAAAGCAAAATACATATCCTATGATATCACTTATAGGCGTTATCTGACAACTGACCCAAATGAACATATTTCCACAGAGAAAGACACTCACAGACTTAGAAAACAAGTTATGCTTATCTAAAAGGAAAGGTGGAGGGAATGGATAAATTAAGACCAGGTTTACCATACGTGTACAAATGCGTATTAAATACATATGTCAAAAAGACCGGCCATATAGAAACGGAGGTCTACGGGACACTCTGCAATAATTTACATGGGAGGAGGATCTGCACATCTATATCTATATATCTATATCTATATCTATATCTATATATCTCTATATATACACATATACATATATATAAATATAATGTACAAATGAACCAGATTGTGTCACCTAGGACAAACAATATTCTAATCATTACCCTGATTTAAATAATTCAAACAACGAACAAGAAGTAATGTGACATAAACTTATGGGGTTTTTTCCTGGCACATTGCATTCTAATTTACAACCTGGTAACATGACTTCCAGAAAGGATCTGCTGCCCTAGTAACCGGATTTGGGGACGGAGAAATGCTGCAGACTTGTGGCCGTTTCCCACAACAGCAGCTTTAAAACCAGTGCTAAGGGTCACTAAATATTCACACTCATTGCAGCCCTGTAAATGACACCTACCCTCAAAAAACATCCTGGTATCGAAAATCGACCGAAAAAATCAAGAGGGCAACCTTCCAAGAAGACAACTTCAAGAGGTTTATTGTACTCACAGTTTTTTCCTGTTTTTGTTTAACAGAATTAAAAAAAGGTGTGGAAAAAAGCTGAACATTAAGAATTATTAAAGACATGCAAATCCAAATTACAAAAACCTATCAGCTCACACCAGTCAAAATGGTCATCAGCAAAAGTTCTGCAAACAATAAATGCTGAAGGGGTTTTGGAGAAATGCGTACCCTCGGTTCTAAGTGGGACGTGGTAAGAGCCACTAATGAAAACACAATGTAGCTGCCTCGAAAGGTAAACATTGAGCTACCATTCAATCAAGCATACCCGTGCTGGGCCTATTGCCTGAGAGGATGAGAATCAAAAAGACACAGGCTGGCAATCCTGCACTCCAGCCATATTTAACACTGCCAACACTTTGAAGCAATGAAAATGTCCATCAACAGAGGAATGCACAAAGAAGAAGTGGTCCATGTACAGAATGGAATATTACACCAATAAAAAATGTAAATTCAATTTAAAAAACAAACATAAGTAAGGAGACATCAGCTTTTGTGGGTTTATGCGGGGACACTCCACTTTAATTTATAACCAAGGAACACCACTGGCAGGAAGGTCTGTTTCCCTAGTTAGCAGAGTGGGGAAAGTAGAAATGCTGCCGCCCTCTGGCCGTTACCTGCAACAGCAGCTTTAAAACCTGTACTAATAGTCACTTCATATGCACAAGTACTGGCGGCTATAAATGAAACCTGCCCTCAAAATGTCTTCAGGGAGGTAATGGCCAAAATAATTCAAAATGTGGCACATACTTCAAGAAAACAATTTGAAGATGTAAGCTGTACTCACAGTTTGAAGACAAAAAGTACATGCCTGAAAGTTCAATTTCAGAGGATTATGAGAGACGTGCAAGTCCAACTACAAAGAGGTATCAGCTCACACCAGTCAGAATAAACATCAGCAGAAAAACTACAAACAATAAATGCTGAAGTGGTTGTGGAGAAGTGCATACCCTCAACTTTAAGAGGGACTTAACCTGGTAAGAGCCACTAATGAAAACAGAATGGAGGTGCCGTTACAAGGTAAACATTGAGCTACAATATGATCCAGGAGGTTCAGTCCTGGGTCTATAACATAAGAAGATGGAATTAGACAGACACTGGAGGGCAATCTGCATTGCAGCTGTATTACAATAGCCAAGACATGGAAGCAAACACAAAGTCCATCAACAGATGAGTGGATAAAGAAGAACTGGCACACGTACAGATGGAATATTAGCCAAGGAAAAAAATAGCACAATGCCATTTGCAGCACCATAGATGAGTCTAGAGGTCATCAAGCAACTTGTAGTAAGTCAGAAAGCAAAAGACACATATCCTATGATATCACTTAGAGTTGTTACCTAAATATTGATAACAGCGAAGATATTTCCACAGAGAAAGGCAATCACAGATTCATTAAACAAACTTACGGTTCACCAATGGAAAGGTGTGAGACTGTATATATTAGGATATTGGGTTTAACAGAGATATACAAACATAGGTGAAATATATAATCACCAAACACCTACAGAACACCAAGAGAAGACTACTCAACATTATGTCATAACCTACATGGGAAAAGGATCCGAAGAAGAATAGATATATGTATATGTGTAAAAGGACCACATCTCACACACCTAGCACAAGCAAAACATTGTAATCAAAGTTGCTGTGATAAAAAATTAAAATTAAAAAAATGAATAAGAAGTAGTAAGACATAAACTTAATGGGCTTTTTCCTGGCACACTGCATTCTAATTTATAACCTACAACACGACTTCCATTGAGGCTCTGTTGCCCTAGTAACCAGATTTTGTAAAGGAGAACTGCTACCGCCTTGTGAACATTTCTCAAAACAGCAGATTTAAACACAGCTCTAGAACGGAGGGGAAGATGGCGGAAGAGTAAGACGCGGAGATCACCTTCCTCCCCACAGATACAACAGAAATACATCTACACGTGGAACAACTCCTACAGAACACCTACTGAATGCTGGCAGAAGACCTCAGACCTCCCCAAAGGCAAGAAACTCCCCATGTACCTGGGTAAGGCAAAAGAAAAAAAGAAAAAACAGAGAGAAAAGAATAGGGACGGGACCTGCACCAGTTGGAGGGAGCTGTGAAGGAGGAAAGGTTTCCACAAACTAGGAAGCCCCTTCGCAGGCGGAAACTACAGGTGGCGGAAGGGGGAGTGTCACAGCTGTGGAGGAGAGCACAGCAACAGGGGTGAGGAGGGAAAAGCAGGGAGATTCCCGCACAGAGAATCGGTGCCGACTGGCGCTCGCCAGCCCGAGAGGCTTGTCTGCTCATCCGCAGGGGCGGGCGGGGCTGCGAGCTGAGGCACGGGCTTTGGTCGGAACGCAGGGAGAGAAATGGTGTTGGCTGTGTGAACACAGCCTGATGGGTTTAGTGCACCACGGCTAGCCGGGAGAGAGTCCGGGAAAAGGTCTGGAGCTGCCGAAGAAGCAAGAGACTTTTTCTTCCCTCTTTGTTTCCTGGTGCATGAGGAGATGGGATTAAGAGCACTGCTTAAAGGAACTCCAGAGAACAGCGCGAGCCGTGGCTAAAAGCACGGACCCCAGAGATGGGCGCGAGTCGTGGCTAAAAGTGTGGAGCCCTGAGACAGGCGCGAGCCGTGGCTAAAAGCACAGATCCCAGAGGCAGGTGCGAGCCGCGGCTAAAAGCACAGACCCCAGAGACGGGAGGAAGACACTAAGGCTGCTGCTGCCGCCACCAAGGGGCCTGTGTGCGAGCACAGGTCACTATCCACACCTCCCTTCCAGGGAGCCTGTGCAGCCCACGACTGCCAGGTTCCCGGGATCCAGGGACAACTTCCCTGGGAGAACACACGGCGGGCCTCAGGCTGGTGCAACGTCACGCCGGCCTCTGCTGCTGCAGGCTCGCCTCGCATTCCACGTCCCTCCCTCCCCTTAGCCTGAGTGAGCCAGAGCCCCTGAATCAGCGGCTCCTTTAACCCCATCCTGTCTGAGCAAAAAACAAAAGCCCTCCAGCGACCTACACGGAGAGGCAGGGCCAAATCCAAAGCTGAGCCACTGGGAGCTGTGAGAACAAAGAAGAGAAAGGGAAATCTCTCCCAGCAGCCTCAGAAGCAGCAGATTAAAGCTGCACAATCAACTTGATGTACCCTGCATCTGTGAATACATGAATAGACAACGAATCATCCCAAACTGAGGAGGTAGACTTTGAGAGCAAGATTTATGATTTTTTCCCCTTTTACTCTTTTTGTGATTGTGTATGAGTATGCTTCGGTATGAGATTTTGCTGCACTGCTTTTCTTCCACCATTTGTCCTAAGGTTCTATCCATTCGTTTTGTTTCTTTTTAATGTATTTTCTTAATTATTATATTTTAATTTAATAACTTTATTATATTTTACTTTATTTTATTTTACTTTATCTTCTTTCTTTGTTTCCTTCCTTCCTTCCTTTCTCCCACCGCCCTCCCTCTCTCCCTCCCCCCTCCTTTCTTTCCTTCTTTTCTTCTTTCTTTCTTTCTTTCATCCATCCATCCTTCCTTCCTTCCTTCCTTTCTTTCTTTCTTCCTACTTCTACTGACTCTTTCTCTCTAATTTTTCTCCCTTTTATTCTGAGCTGTGTGGATGAAAGGCTTTTGGTGCTGCAGCCAGGAGTCAGTGCTGTGCCTCTGAGGTGGGAGAGCCAACTTCAGGACACTGGTCAACAAGAAACCTCCCAGCTCCACATAATATCAAATGGCAAAAATCTCCCAGAGATCTCCATCTCAATGCCAGCACCCAGCTGCACTCAACGAACAGCAAGTTACAGTGCTGGACACCCTATGCCAAACAACTAGCAAACAGGGACACAACCCCACCCATTAGCAGAGAGGCTGCCTAAAATCATAATAAGTCCACAGACACCCCAAAATACCACCAGACATGGACCTGCCCACCAGAGAGACAAGATCCAGCTTCATCCACCAGAATACAGGCACTAGTTCCCTCCACCAAGAAGCCTACACAACACACTGAACCAACCTTAGCCACTGGGGACAGACACCAAAAACAACAGGAACTACGAACCCGCAGCCTGCAAAAAGGAGACCCCAAACACAGTAAGGTAAGCAAAATGAGAAGACAGAAAAACACAGCGCAGATGAAGGAGCAAGAAAAAAACGCACCAGACCTAACAAATGAAGAGGAAATAGGCAGTCTACCTGAAAAAGAATTCAGAATAATGATAGTAAACGTGATCCAAAATCTTGGAAATAGAATAGACAAAATGCAAGAAACATTTAACAAGGACCTAGAAGAACTTAAGATGAAACAAACAATGATGAACAGCACAATAAATGAAATGAAAAATACTCTAGATGGGGTCAAAAGCAGAATAACTGAGGCAGAAGGACGAATAAGTGACCTGGAAGATAAAATAGTGGAAAAAACTACTGCAGAGCAGAATAAAGAAAAAATAATGAAAAGAACTGAGGACAGTCTCAGAGACCTCTGGGACAACATTAAACACACCAACCTTCAAATTATAGGGTTTCCAGAAGAAGAAGAGAAAAAGAAAGGGACTGAGAAAATATTTGAAGAGATTATAGTTGAAAACTTCCCTAATATGGGAAAGGAAATAGTTAATCAAGTCCAGGAAGCACAGAGAGTCCCATACAGGATAAATCCAAGGAGAAATATGCCAAGACACACATTAATCAAACTGTCAAAAATTAAATATAAAGAAAGCATATTAAAAGCAGCAAGGGAAAAACAACAAATAAGACACAAGGGAATCCCCATTAGGTTAACAGCTGATCTCTCAGCAGAAACTCTGCAAGGCAGAAGGAAGTGGCAGGACATACTGAAAGTGATGAAAGAGAAAAACCTGCAACCAAGATTACTCTACCCAGCAAGGATCTCATTCAGATTGGATGGAGAAATTAAAACCTTTACAGACAAGCAAAAGCTGAGAGAGTTCAGCACCACCAAACCAGCATTACAACAAATGCTAAAGGAAATTCTCTAGGCAAGAAACACAAGAGAAGGAAAAGACCTACAATAACGAACCCAAAACAATTTAGAAAATGGGAATACGAACATACATATCGATAATTACCTTAAATGTAAATGGACTAAATGCTCCCACCAAAAGACACAGATTGGCTGAATGGATACAAAAACAAGACCCTTATATATGCTGTCTACAAGGGACCCACTTCAGACCTAGAGACACATACAGACTGAAAGTAAGGGGATGGAAAAAGATAATCCATGCAAATGGAAACCAAAAGAGAGCTGCAGTAGCAATTTTCATATCAGACAAAATAGACTTTAAAATAAAGACTACTAGAAGAGACAAAGAAGGACACTACATAATGATCAAGGGATCGATCAAAGAAGAAGATATAACAATTGTAAATATTTATGCACCCAACATACGAACACCTCAGTACATAAGGCAAATACTAACAGCCATAAAAGGGGAAATGGACAGTAACACATTCATAGTAGGGGACTTTAACACCCCACTTTCACCAATGGACAGATCATCCAAAATGAAAATAAATAAGGAAACACAAGCTTTAAATGATACATTAAACAAGATGGACTTAATTGATATTTATAGGACACTCCATCCAAAAACAACAGAATACACATTTTTCTCAAGTGCTCATGGAACATTCCCCAGGATAGATCATATCTTGGGTCACAAATCAAGCCTTGGTAAATTTAAGAAAATTGAAATTGCATCAAGTATCTTTTCCGACCACAACGCCATAAAACTAGATATCAATTACAGGAAAAGATCTGTAAAAAAATACAAACACATGGAGGCTAAACAATACACTACTTAATAAAGAAGTGATCACTGAAGAAATCAAAGAGGAAAAAACAAAATACCTAGAAACAAATGACAATGGAGACACGATGATCCAAAACCTATGGGATGCAGCAAAAGCAGTTCTAAGAGGGAAGTTTGTAGCAATACAAGCCCACCTTAAGAAACAGTAAACATCTCGAATAAAAAACCTAACCTTGCACCTAAAGCAATTAGAGAAAGAACAAAAAAACCCCAAAGTTAGCAGAAGGAAAGAATCATAAAAATCAGATCAGAAATAAATGAAAAAGAAATGAAGGAAACAATAGCAAAGATCAGTAAAACTAAAAGCTGGTTCTTTGAGAAGATAAACAAAATAGATAAACCATTAGCCAGACTCATCACAAAAAAAGGGAGAAGACTCAAATCAATAGAATTAGAAATGAAAAAGGAGAAGTAACAACTGACACTGCAGAAATACAAAAGATCATGAGAGATTACTACAAGCAACGCTATGCCAATAAAATGGACAAGCTGGAAGAAATGGACAAATTCTTAGAAATGCACAACCTGCCAAGACTGAATCAGGAAGAAATAGAAAATATGAACAGACCAAGCACTGAAATTGAAACTGTGATTAAAAATCTTCCAACAAACAAAAGCCCAGGACCAGATGGCTTCACAGGCGAATTCTATCAAATATTTAGAGAAGAGCTAAGACCTATCCTTCTCAAACTCTTCCAAAATATAGCGGAGAGAGGAACACTCCCAAATTCATTCTATGAGGCCACCATCACCTTGATACCAAAACCACACAAGGATGTCACAAAGAAAGAAAACTACAGGCCAATATCACTGATGAACATAGATGCAAAAACCCTCAACAAAATACTAGCAAACAGAATCCAACAGCACATTAAAAGGATCATACACCATGATCAAGTGGGGTTTATTCCAGGAATGCAAGGATTCTTCAATATACGCAAAACAATCAATGTGATAAACCGTATTAACAAATTGAAGGAGAAAAATCATATGATCATCTCAATAGATACAGAGAAAGCTTTTGACAAAATTCAACATCCATTTATAACAACCCTGCAGAAAGTAAGCATAGAAGGAACTTTCCTCAACATAATAAAGGCCATATATGACAAACCCACAGCCAACATCATCCTCAATGATGAAAAACTGAAAGCATTTACACGAAGATCAGGAAAAAGACAAGGTTGCCCAGTCTCACCACTCTTATTCAATATAGTATTGGAAGTTTTAGCCACAGCAATCAGAGAAGAAAAGGAAAGAAAAGGAATCCAAACCGGAAAAGAAGAAGTAAAGCTGTCACTGTTTGCAGATGACATGATACTATACATAGAGAATCCTAAAGATGCTACCAGAAAACTACTAGAGCTAATCAATGAATTTGGTAAAGTTGCAGGATACAAAATTAATGCATAGAAATCTCTTGCATTCCTATACACTAATGATGAAAAATCTGAAAGTGAAACAAGAAAACACTCCCATTTACCATTGCAACAAAAAGTGAAATATCTAGGAATAAACCTACCTAAGGAGACAAAAGAACTGTATGCAGAAAATTATAAGACACTGATGAAAGAAATTAAAGATGATACAAATAGATGGAGAGATATACCATGTGCTTGGATTGGAAGAATCAACATTGTGAAAATGACTCTACTACCCAAAGCAATCTACAGATTCAATGCAATCCCTATCAAACTACCACTGGCATTTTTCACAGAACTAGAACAAAAAGTTTCACAATTTGTATGGAAACACAAAATACCCCGAATAGCCAAAGCAATCTTGAGAACGAAAAACGAAGCTGGAGGAATCAGGCTCCCTGACTTCAGACTATATGACAAAGCTACAATAATCAAGACAGTATGGTACTGGCACAAAAACAGAAAGATAGATCAATGGAACAGGATAGAAAGCCCAAAGATAAACCCACACACATATGGTCACCTTATCTTTGATCAAGGAGGCAGGAATGTACAGTGGAGAAAGGACAGCCTCTTCAATAAGTGGTGCTGGGAAAACGGGAAGGTTACATGTAAAAGTATGAGATTAGATCACTCCCTAACACCATACACAAAAATAAGCTCAAAATGGATTAAAGACCTAAATGTAAGGCCAGAATCTATCAAACTCTTAGAGGAAATCATAGGCAGAACACTCTATGACATAAATCACAGCAAGATTCTTTTTGACCCACCTCCTAGAGAAATGGAATTAAAAACAAAAATAAACAAATGGGACCTAACGAAACGTCAAAGCTTTTGCACAGCAAAGGAAACCATAAACAAGACCAAAAGACAACCCTCAGAATGGGAGAAAATATTTGCAAATGAAGCAACTGACAAAGGATTAATTCCCCAAAATTAAAAGCAGCTCATTCAGCTCAATAACAATAAAACCAACAACCCAATCCAAAAATGAGCAGAATACCTAAATAGACATTTCTCCAAAGAAGATATACAGACTGCCAACAAACACATGAAAGAATGCTCAACATCATTAATCATTAGGGAAATACAAATCAAAACTACAATGAGATATCATCTCACACCAGTCAGAATGGCCATCATCAAAAAATCAAGAAACAATAAATGCTGGAGAGAGTGTGGAGAAAAGGGAACACTCCTTCACTGCTGGTGGGAATGCAAATTGGTACAGCCACTATGGAGAACAGTATGGAGATTCCTTAAAAAAAACAAATAGACCTACCATATGACCCAGCAATCCCACTACTGGGCATATACCCTGAGAAAACCATAATTCAAAAAGAGTCATGTACCAAAATGTTCATTGCAGCTCTATTTAAAATAGCCCAGAGATGGAAACAACCTAAGTGCCCATCATCAGATGAATGGATAAAGAAGATGTGACACATATATACAATGGAATATTACTCAGCCATAAACAAACGAAATTGAGCTATTTGTAATGAGGTGGATACACCTAGATCTGTCATACAGAGTGAAGTAAGTCAGAAAGAGAAAGACAAATACCATATACTAACATATATATATGGAAATTAAGGGAAAAAATGCCATGAAGAACCGAGGGGTAAGACAGGAATAAATACACAGACCTACTGGAGAACGGACTTGAAGATATGGGGAGGAGGGAGGGTGAGCTGTGACAAAGCGAGAGAGAGGCATGGACATATATACACTACCAAACGTAAGATAGATAGCTAGTGGGAAGCAGCCGCATAGAACAGGTATATCAGCTCCGTGCTTTGTGACTGCCTGGAGGGGTGGGATAGGGAGGGTGGGAGGGAGGGAGTTGCAAGAGGGAACAGATATGGGAACATATGTATATGTATAACTGATTCACTTGGTTATAAACAGAAACTAACACACCATTCTAAAGCAATTATACCCCAAAAAAGGTGTTAAAAAAAACACAGCACTAATGGTCACTTGATATTCTAAATAATTGCAGGCCTGTAAATGACACCTGCCCTCTAAACAAATCCTTGGGTCATAAATCCAGCAAAAAACTCAAAAGATGTGCACATTTTAAAATGATAAAAGACATGCATATTTTAAAACGACAATTTCAAAAGGCATATTTTTCGCTCCTTTTGTCTTCTCTTTCTTTTTCTTTCTCTCTTTTTTTTTGTTATAGAAAAAGACATGGAAAAACGCTCAACGTCAGGAATTAATAAAGCCATGCAAATCCAGTCTAGAAACACATTCACTTCACAGCCGTCAGAAGGATCATCAGCAAAGAAGTCTACATAGTATAAATGCTGAAGGGGTTTTAGAGAACTGTGTACCCTCTAGCAGCTGGTGGAATGTCACCTGGTAACAGCCAGTACAGAGAACAAAATGGAGGTGTGTTTAAAGGTAAAACTTGAGCTACCATGTGATCTGCTAGGCCCACTGATGGGCCTATCCACTGAGTAGACCTGAATCAAAAAGACACAGGCTGGCAATCCTTCACTGCAGCAACATGTACCATAGCCAAGAGCTGGAAGAAACCAAAATGTCCATCAAAAGAAAAATGCACCAAGAAGAAGTGGTCCATGTACACAATGGAATATTAGCCATGGAAAAGCATGGAACAATGCTGTTGGCACCACCATAGAAGGATCTAGAGATAATCACCCTACCTGAAGTAAGAAAGAAAACGAAAGACAGATATCCTATTACATCACTTATAGGTGTTACCTAAAAATTGATATCCATGAAATAATTTCCAAGAGAAGGACACTCATAGATTCAGAAAACCAAATTATGTTTAACCAAATGGAAAGGTGTAAGGAATGTATGAATAAGGATATGGAGGTTAACAGACATGTAGTAATACATATGAAATATATAATCACAAAATACCTATGGAATGCTAAAAGAGGTGGACTCAACACTCTGTAATAACCTACACGGGAAAGGATCCAAAGATGAATAGATCAATACATTGATATAATGAATCAGATTCCGTAAACCTAGAAAAAACACAGTATTTTTATCCAATTTGCTGTGATAATAAATAAAAATTAAATGTAAAAAACAAACAAGAAGTAAGGAGATATAAGCTCTTGGGAGTTTGCCGTGGCACATTCTGCTCTAATTTGCAGCTTACAAACACGATTTCCAGGAACCCTCTGTTGCCCAAAAACCCAGAGTTGGAAATGTAGAAATGCTGCCGCCTTGTGGCCGTTTCCCACAAGAGCGGCTTTAAAACCACAGCTAACGGTCACTTAACATTCACAAGGACTCAGGACAGTAAAGGACAACTGCCCTCAAAAATACACAACTGGCAAAATTTTCAAGGAGATAGTATGAAGAGGTAAATTTTACTCATTATTTTTCTAAAAACAAGGAAAATGGATAAAAGCTCTACAACATAAATTTTTAAACTCATGCAAATCTAGCCTACAAAAAGATTTTAACACACACACGTCAACTACCATCAGCCAAAGGTCTACAAACAATAAATGCTGAAGGGGTTTTAGAGAACTGTGTACCCTCTAGCTGCTGGTGAGATGTAAAGTGGTAAGAGCCAATAGTGAGAACAGAAAGGAGCTGTGTTTAAAAGTAAAAATTGAGCCAGCATTCCATTCAGCAGGTCAACCACTGAAACTCTCACCTGAAAATACCAGAGTCGAGAAGGCACAGGCTGCAACAGCTTCACTGCAGGATTTTTCACAATAGCCAAGACACGGAAGCAGCCGACATGTCCATCAATGGATGAATGGATAAAGAAGAAGTGGTCCATGTACATAATGGAATATTAGCCATGGAAAACAGTGAAACACTGCTCGTTGAGGCACCATTTATGAGCCTAGATATAATCTCAGAACATGCCGTAAGTCAGAAAGAAAAAGACATATAGTATGATATCACTTATAGGTGTTATCTAACAACTGACAAAAATGATAGCATTTTCACAGAGAAAGAAACTCACAGACTTAGAAAACAAACTATTCTTATGTAAATGGAAAGGTGGGTGGTATGGAAAATTAAGATTAGGGTTACCATATGTGTACAAATACCCACTAAATACATTTATCAAAGAGACCGACCATATAGCAAGGGAGGTCAATGGAGCACTCTGCAATAATTTACATGGGAAGAGTATCTGTACATGAATATATTACATATGTGTGT
This sequence comes from Pseudorca crassidens, assembly GCF_039906515.1. Classification (NCBI taxonomy): domain Eukaryota; kingdom Metazoa; phylum Chordata; class Mammalia; order Artiodactyla; family Delphinidae; genus Pseudorca; species Pseudorca crassidens. Next base: position 230,903 of record NW_027136297.1, on the reverse strand, counting down.
GTGTTTGTTTGTGTGTGTATATATATATATATATATATATATGTAATGTACAAATGAACCAGATTGTATACACCTAGGACAAACAATATTCTAAATATTACCTCGATTTAAAAAGACTAAAAAATCGAACAAGAAATAATGGAATATTAACTTACTGGGTTTTTTCCTAGCACATTCCATTCTAATTTACAACCTGGGAACACAACTTCCAGAAATGTTGTGCTGCCCTAGAAACCAGTTGTGGGAACGGAGAAATGCTGCCGCCTTGTGGCCGTTTCCCCCAACAGCACCTTTAAAGCCAGTAGTAGTGGTCACTAAATATTCACACTCATTACAAGCCTGTAAATGTCACCTGTTCTCAAAAAATTCCTGGGGTCAAAAATCGACGAAAAATTCAAAACAGGGCAGCCTTCCCAGAAGACCACTTCAAGTGGTTTATTGTACTCACAGTTTTTTTCTGTTTTTGTTTAACAGAAAGAAAACAAAGCATGGAAAAATGCTGAACATTAGGAATTATTAAAGACATGCAAATCCAAATGACAAAAACCTATCAGCTCACACCAGTCATAATGGCCATCAGCAAAAATTCTGCAAACAATAAATGCTGAAGGGGTTGTGGAGAAATGCACACCCTCGTTTCTAAGTGGGACATGGTAAGAACCAGTAATGAAACCACAAAGGAGGTGCCTTGATAAGGTAAATATTGAGCTACCATTCAATCAAGCATACCCACTGCTGGGCCTATCACCTGAGAGGATGAGAATCAAAAAGACACAGGGTGGCAATCCTGCACTCCAGCAATATTTACCACAGCCAACACTTGGAAGCAACAAAAATGTCTGTCAACAGAGGAAGGCACAAAGAAGAAGTGGTCCATGTACACAATGGAATATTACTCCAAAAAATATATATAAAATTTCAATTTAGAAACCAAACGTAAGTAAGGAGACATCAGCTTTTGGGGGTTTATCCGGGCACATTCCTCTCTAATATACAACTGAGGAACACCACTGGCAGGAAGGACTCTTTCCGTAATTCCCAGAATGGGGAAAGGAGAAATGCTGCCGTACAATGGCCGATACCTGCAACAGCAGCTTTAAAACCTGTGCTAATGGTCACTTCATATGCACAAGTACTGGAGGGCTGTAAATGAAACCTGCCCTCAGAATGTCTTCAGGGAGGTAATGGCCAAAATATTTCAAAATGTGACACATACTTCAAGAAAACCATTTGAAGAGGTAAGCGCTACTCACAGCTTGAAAAAAAAAGAGGACATGCCTGAAAGTTCAATTGCAAGGGATTATGAGATGCATGCAAATCCAACCTCAAAGAGGTGTCAGCTCACACCTGTCAGAATAAACATCAGCAGAAAAACTACAAACAATAATTGCTGAAAGGGTTGTGGACAAGGGCATACCCTCAAATTTAAGTGGAACATAACCTGGTAAGAGCCACTAATGAGAACAGAATGGAGACGCCTTTACAAGGTAAACATTTTGCTACCATATGATCCAACAGGCCCTCTCCTGGGCCTATAACCGAAGAAGACATAATTGAAAGACACAGGCAGGCAAATGTGCATTTCAGCAGTGTTACAATAACCAAGACATGGAAGCAACCAAAAAGTCCATCAACAGGTGAGTGGACAAAGAAAAACTGGTCCACGTACAGATGGAATATTAGCCAAGGAAAACAATGACACAATGCCATTTGCATCACCATAGATGAGTCTAGAAGTAATCACGCAACTTGTAGTAAGTCAGAAAGCGAAAGACACGTATCCTGTGATATCACTTATAGGTGTTACCTAAAAATTGATACCAGTGAAGATATTTCCACAGAGAAAGGCAATCACAGATTCATTAAACAAACTTATGGTTCACCAATGGAAAGGTGTGAGGATTGGATACATTAGGATGTCAGAGTTAACAGAGATCTACAAACACAGGTGAAGTATATAATCACCAAAGACCTACGGAATACCAAGAGAAGACTACTCAACATTGTGTCATAACCTAAAATGGGAAAAGGATCCAAAGAAGAAAAGAGATATGTATATGTGGAACACAACCACATCTTGCACACCTAAAACAAGCAAAACATTGTAATCACACTTGCTGTGATAAACAATGAAAATTAAATTTAAAAAAAGAACAATATTTAGTGAGATATAAACATAAGGGGCTTTTTCCTGGCCCATTGCATTCTAATTTGCAACCTAGAACAGGACTTCCATTGAGGCTCTGTTTCCCTAGTAACCAGATTTGGTTAATGAGAACTGCTGCCGCCTTGTGGCCGTTTCACACAACAGCGGCTCTAACTGCAGCTGTAATGGTTACTTGACAGTCAAAATAATTGCAGGCCTGTAAATGACACCTGTCCTCAAAACAATCCTTCGGTCGTAAATCGAGCAAAAATCTCAAAAGACATCCATATTTCAAAACGACAATTTCAAGAGGCATATTTTATGCACATTTTATATTCTGTCTCTTTTTTTTTGTTATAGAAAAAGGCATGGAAAAACGCTCAACGTCAGGAATTAATAAAGCCATGCAAATCCAGTCTAGAAACACATTCAACTCACAGCCGTCAGAAGGATCATCAGCAAAAAACTCTACATAGTATAAATGCTGAAGGGGTTTTAGAGAACTGTGTACCCTCTAGCTGCTGATGGGATGTAACCTGGTAACAGCCAGTACAGAGAACAAAATGGAGGTGTGTTTAAAGGTAAAACTTGAGCTACTCTGTGATCTGGTAGGCCCACTGATGGGCCTATCCACAGAGTAGACCTGAATCAAAAAGACACAGGCTGGCAATCCTTCACTGCAGCAACATGTACCATAGCCAAGAGCTGGAAGAAACCAAAATGTCCATCAACAGAAAAATGCACCAAGAAGAAGTGGTCCATGTACACAATGGAATATTAGCCATGGAAAAGCATGGAGCAATGCTGTTGGCACCACCATAGAAGGATCTAGAGATAATCACCCTACCTGAAGTAAGAAAGAAAACGAAAGACAGATATCCTATTACATCACTTATAGGTGTTACCTAAAAATTGATACCCATGAAATAATTTCCAAGAGAAGGACACTCATAGATTCAGAAAACCAAATTATGTTTAACCAAATGGAAAGGTGTAAGGAATGTATGAATTAGGATATGGGGGTTAACAGACATGTAGTAATACATATGAAATATATAATCACAAAATACCTATAGAATGCTAAAAGAGGTGTACTCAACACTCTGTAATAACCTACACGGGAAAGGATCCAAAGATGAAGAGATCAATACATTGATATAATGAACCAGATTCCGTACACCTAGAAAAAACACAGTATTTTTATCCAATTTGCTGTGATAATAAATAAAAATTAAATGTAAAAAACAAACAAGAAGTAAGGAGATATAAGCTCTTGGGAGTTTGCCGTGGCACATTCTGCTCTAATTTGCAGCTTACAAACACGATTTCCAGGAACCCTCTGTTCCCCAAAAACCCAGAGTTGGAAATGTAGAAATGCTGCCGCCTTGTGGCCGTTTCCCACAAGAGCGGCTTTAAAACCACAGCTAACGGTCACTTAACATTCACAAGGACTCAGGACAGTAAAGGACAACTGCCCTCAAAAATTCACAACTGGCAAAATTTTCAAGGAGATAGTATGAAGAGGTAAAGTTTACTCATTATTTTTCTAAAAACAAGGAAAATGGATAAAAGCTCTACAACATAAATTTTTAAACTCATGCAAATCTAGCCTACAAAAAGATTTCAACACACACACGTCAACTACCATCAGCCAAAGGTCTACAAACAATAAATGCTGAAGGGGTTTTAGAGAACTGTGTACCCTCTAGCTGCTGGTGAGATGTAAAGTGGTAAGAGCCAATAGTGAGAACAGAAAGGAGCTGTGTTTAAAAGTAAAAATTGAGCCAGCATTCCATTCAGCAGGTCAACTGCTGAACCTCTCACCTGAAAATAACAGAGTCGAGAAGGCACAGGCTGCAACAGCTTCACTGCAGGATTTTTCACAATAGCCAAGACACGGAAGCAACCAAAATGTCCATCAATGGATGAATGGATAAAGAAGAAGTGGTCCATGTACATAATGGAATATTAGCCATGGAAAACAGTGAAACACTGCTCGTTGAGGCACCATTTATGAGCCTAGATATAATCTCAGAACATGACGTAAGTCAGAAAGAAAAAGACATATAGTATGATATCACTTAAAGGCGTTATCTAACAACTGACAAAAATGATAGCATTTTCACAGAGAAAGAAACTCACAGACTTAGAAAACAAACTATTCTTATGTAAATGGAAAGGTGGGTGGTATGGAAAATTAAGATTAGGGTTACCATATGTGTACAAATACCTACTAAATACATTTATCAAAGAGACCGACCATATAGCAAGGGAGGTCAATGGAGCACTCTGCAATAATTTACATGGGAAGAGTATCTGCACATGAATATATTCCATATGTGTGTGTGTGTGTGTTGTGTGTGTGTGTATATATAAATGTGTGTGTGTAATGTACAAATGAACCAGATTGTATACACGTAGGACAAACAATATTCTAAACATTACCTCGATTTAAAAAGACTAAAAAATCGAACAAGAAATAATGGAATACTAACTTACGGGTTTTTTTCCTAGCACATTCCATTCTAATTTACAACCTGGGAACACAACTTCCAGAAATGTTGTGCTGCCCTAGAAACCAGTTGTGGGAACGGAGAAATGCTGCCGTCTTGTGGCCGTTTCCCCCAACAGCACCTTTAAAGCCAGTAGTAGTGGTCACTAAATATTCACACTCATTACAAGCCTGTAAATGTCACCTGTTCTCAAAAAAATCCTGGGGTCAAAAATCGACGAAAAATTCAAAACAGGGCAGCCTTCCCAGAAGACCACTTCAAGTGGTTTATTGTACTCACAGTTTTTTTCTGTTTTTGTTTAACAGAAAGAAAACAAAGCATGGAAAAATGCTGAACATTAGGAATTATTAAAGACATGCAAATCCAAATGACAAAAACCTATCAGCTCACACCAGTCATAATGGCCATCAGCAAAAATTCTGCAAACAATAAATGCTGAAGGGGTTGTGGAGAAATGTGCACCCTCGTTTCTCAGTGGGACATGGTAAGAACCAGTAATGAAACCACAAAGGAGGTGCCTTGATAAGGTAAATATTGAGCTACCATTCAATCAAGCATACCCACTGCTGGGCCTATCACCTGAGAGGATGAGAATCAAAAAGACGCAGGGTGGCAATCCTGCACTCCAGCAATATTTACCACAGCCAACACTTGGAAGCAACAAAAATGTCTGTCAACAGAGGAAGGCACAAAGAAGAAGTGGTCCATGTACACAATGGAATATTACTCCAATAAAAAAAATATATAATTTCAATTTAGAAACCAAACGTAAGTAAGGAGACATCAGCTTTTGGGGGTTTGTCCGGGCACATTCCTCTCTAATATACCACTGAGGAACACCACTGGCAGGAAGGACTCTTTCCGTAATTCCCAGAATGGGGAAAGGAGAAATGCTGCCGCACAATGGCCAATACCTGCAACAGCAGCTTTAAAACCTGTGCTAATGGTCACTTCATATGCACAAGTACTGGCGGGCTGTAAATGAAACCTGCCCTCAGAATGTCTTCAGGGAGGTAATGGCCAAAATATTTCAAAATGTGACACATACTTCAAGAAAACCATTTGAAGAGGTAAGTGCTACTCACAGCTTGAAAAAAAAGAGGACATGCCTGAAAGTTCAATTTCAAGGGATTATGAGAAGCATGCAAATCCAACCTCAAAGAGGTGTCAGCTCACACCTGTCAGAATAAACATCAGCAGAAAAACTACAAACAATAAATGCTGAAAGGGTTGTGGACAAGGGCATACCCTCAAATTTAAGTGGAACATAACCTGGTAAGAGCCACTAATGAGAACAGAATGGAGACGCCTTTACAAGGTAAACATTTTGCTACCATATGATCCAACAGGCCCTCTCCTGGACCTATAACCGAAGAAGACATAGTTGAAAGACACAGGCAGGCAAATGTGCATTTCAGCAGTGTTACAATAACCAAGACATGGAAGCAACCAAAAAGTCCATCAACAGGTGAGTGGATAAAGAAAAACTCGTCCACGTACAGATGGACTATTAGCCAAGGAAAACAATGACACAATGCCATTTGCATCACCACAGATGAGTCTAGAAGTAATCACGCAACTTGTAGTAAGTCAGAAAGTGAAAGACACGTATCCTATGATATCACTTATAGGTGTTACCTAAAAACTGATACCAGTGAAGATATTTCCACAGAGAAAGGCAATCACAGATTCATTAAACAAACTTATGGTTCACCAATGGAAAGGTGTAAGGATTGGATACATTAGGATGTCAGAGTTAACAGAGATATACAAACACAGGTGAAGTATATAATCACCAAAGACCTACGGAATACCAAGAGAAGACTACTCAACATTGTGTCATAACCTAAAATGGGAAAAGGATCCAAAGAAGAATAGAGATAGGTATATGTGGAAAACAACCACATCTTGCACACCTAAAACAAGCAAAACATTGTAATCACACTTGCTGTGATAAACAATGAAAATTAAATTTTAAAAAAGAACAATATTTAGTGAGATATAAACTTCAGGGGCTTTTTCTTGGCCCATTGCATTCTAATTTGCAACCTAGAACAGGACTTCCATTGAGGCTCTGTTTCCCTAGTAACCAGATTTGGTTAATGAGAACTACTGCCGCCTTGTGGCCGTTTCACACAACAGCAGCTCTAACTGCAGCTGTAATGGTTACTTGATAGTCAAAATAATTGCAGGCCTGTAAATGACACCTGTCCTCAAAACAATCCTTCGGTCGTAAATCGAGCAAAAATCTCAAAAGACATCCATATTTCAAAACGACAATTTCAAGAGGCATATTTTATGCACATTTTATATTCTGTCTCTTTTTTTGTTATAGAAAAAGGCATGGAAAAACGCTCAACGTCAGGAATTCATAAAGCCATGCAAATCCAGTCTAGAAACACATTCACCTCACAGCCGTCAGAAGGATCATCAGCAAAAAAGTCTACATAGTATAAATGCTGAAGGGGTTTTAGAGAACTGTGTACCCTCTAGCTGCTGATGGGATGTAACCTGGTAACAGCCAGTACAGAGAACAAAATGGAGATGTGTTTAAAGGTAAAACTTGAGCTACTATGTGATCTCGTAGGCCCACTGATGGGCCTATCCGCTGAGTAGACCTGAATCAAAAAGACACAGGCTGGCAATCCTTCACTGCAGCAACATGTACCATAGCCAAGAGCTGGAAGAAACCAAAATGTCCATCAACAGAAAAATGCACCAAGAAGAAGTGGTCCATGTACACAATGGAATATTAGCCATGGAAAAGCATGGAACAGTGCCCTTGGCACCACCATAGAAGGATCTAGAGATATTCACCCTACCTGAAGTAAGAAAGAAACTGAAAGACAGATATCCTATTACATCACTTATAGGTGTTACCTAAAAATTGATACCCATGAAATAATTTCCAAGAGAAGGACACTCATAGATTTAGAAAACCAAATTATGTTTAACCAAATGGAAAGGTGTAAGGAATGTATGAATTAGGATACGGGGGTTAACAGACATGTACTAATATATATGAAATATATAATCACAAAATACCTATGGAATACCAAGAGAGGTCTTCTCAACACTCTGTAATAACCTACATGGGAAAGGATCCAAAGATGAATAGATCTATACATAGATATAATGAAGCAGATTCTGTTCAGCTAGAACACACACAACAATTTTCTCAAATTTGCTCTTTTAATTAATAAAAATTAAATTTAAAAAAAGCAAACAAGAATTATGGAGATATAAGCTCTTGGGCGTTTGCCCTGACACATTCCACTCTAAATTGCAGCCTACAAACATGATTTCCAGGAAAGATCTCTTGCCCAAAAACCCAGAATTGGAAACGTAGGAATGCTGTCGCCTTGTGCCATTTCCTGCAAGAGCGGCTTTAAAACCACAGGTAACCATCACTTAACATTCACAAGGTCTCACTCTGGGCTGTAAAGCACACCTGCCGTCAAAACTTGTGCTGAGGTATGGAATGGCCAAAAAAATTCAAACCTGGCAAATTTTTCAAGGAGATAGTATGAAGAGGTAAGTTTTACTCCCTATTTTTCAAATAAAAAAAGAAAATGGATAAAAGCTCAACATCAGGAATTATTAGACTCATGCAAATCTAGCCTACAAAAAGGTTTCAACTCACGCAAGTCAACTACCATCAGCCAAAAGTCTACAAACAATAAACGCTGAAGGTGTTTTAGAGAACTGTGTATCCTCTAGCTGCTTGTGAGATGTAAAGTGGTAAGATCCGGTAATGAGAACAGAAAGGAGCTGCGTTTAAAAGTAAAAATTGAGATGTCATTCGATCCAACACGCCCACCACTGGGCCTATCACCGAAGCGCCGAATCGAGAAGACACACGCTGACAAACCTGTACTGAAGTAATACTGAAAATAGCCAGGACATGGAAGCAGCAAAAATGTCAGTTAACAGATGAATGGACAAAGAAGAAGTGGTACATGTACCTAATGGAAGATTAGCCTTCAAAAAAATGAACAATGTCGTTTTCATGACTGCAGGTGGGTCTAGAAATAATCATATTATGTGAAGTCAAAAGTGTATGATATGTATCCTATGATGTAATTTATAGATGTTATCTTAAGATTCCTACCAATGAACATATTTCCAAAGGAAAAGACACTCAGAGACGTATAAAACAAACTAATGGTTAAGCAAAATGAAAGGTGAGAGGATGAGTAAATTAGGATTATGGGGTTAACATACATACACTAATATATGTTATAAGCATATAAACTTATAATATATAAAATATACAAATTATATAATCATTAATATATATAAATTATATAATCACCAAACACCTACCAAATACCAAGGGAGCTCTACTCAACACTCTATAATAACCTACATGGTAACAGGATCCAATGATGAACAGATATATGTATGAAAAATTGATCCTAATTGGTACATCCAGAGAATCACAACACTCTAATAAAATTTACTCCAACAGGGGCTTCCCTAGTGGCGCAGTGGTTGAGAATCTGCCTGCCAATGCAGGGGACATGGATTCGAGCCCTGGTCTGGGAGGATCCCACATGCCCATGAGCCACAACTACTGAGCTTGTGCATCTGCAGCCTGTGCTCCACAACAAGAGAGGCCACAATAGTGAGAGGCCCACGCACCTCGATGAAGAGTGGTCCCCGCTTGCCGCAACTAGAGAAAGCCCTCGCACAGAAACGAAGATGCAACACAGCCAAAAATAAATAAATAAATATTAAAGGCAAAGGAGAGAGGGGAAATTGTAGATCGAGGAAGAATCTAGTTTAAAAAAAATTTACTCCAATAAGAAACATAAAATAAATTTAGAAAACAAACGTAAGTAGGAGAGAAAAGCTTTTGGGAGTTTGTCCTGGGACATTCCACTACAACTTGCAACCTAGGACCACAACTTCAAGGAAGGCTCTCCTGTCCTTGTAACCAAAGTTGGGAATGTAGAAATCTGCCGCCTTGTGGTCAATTCCCGCAACAGCAGCTTTAATCCCAGTGCTATTGGTCACTTAATATTCACAAGGACTGCAGGGCTTTAAATGACACCTGCCCTCAAAAAATATCTTGTGGTCAGGAATGGACATTAATATGCAAAACAGTAGAAAATCCGGAGAAGACAATTTCGAGAGGTAAATTTCCTCACAGTGTTTTTTTTTAAGGACATGAAAAAATGTTCAACATCAAAAATTACTAGGGACATGCAAATTTAAACTACCAAAAGGTATCAGCTCACAATAGTCTGAATGGCCATCAGAGAAAAATGTCTGCAAACAATAAATGCTGAATGGGTTTCCGAGAATGGATACACTCATATGCTGTTGCTGAGATGTAAACTGGTAACAGCCACTAATCAGAACAGAATGACGGTGCCTTTAAAAGGTAAAAATTGAGCTACTATGTGATCCTGCCAAAACACTAATGGGCCTGTAACCCGAGAACACCAGAATTCAGAAATACCCAGGTACCCAAAAATGCTCTTCAGCGGTACTTACAATAGCCAGACATGGATGCAAGCAAAATGTTCAAAAACAAATGAATGGGCAAAGAAGTGGTACATGTACACAATCGAATATTATCCATGGAAATGATGAAACAATGTCTTTTCCATCACCACTGATGAACCTAGGGGTAATCATACTACGTAAAGTAAGTCACAAAAAGAAAGACAAATATCCGATGACATCATTTACTAGGGTTATCTAAAAATTGATACCCATGAATATATTTCCACTGCGAAAGACCCACGCAGACTTTGAAAAAGGTGAAAGGAATGGAAAAATTAGGATGTTGGGGTTAACATGCATTTAATAATTCATATAAAATATATAATCAAGAAGGACCTACTGGATGCCAAGGGAGGTCTACTCAACTCTCTCTAATGACCAACATGTGAAAGATTCTAAACCTGATTAGATGTATGTATACATATGAATGAACCATCTTCTTTACACCTAGAACAAACACAACATTGTAATCAAATTTACTCTGATAAGAAATAAAAATTAAATTAAACAAGAAGTAATGTGACACAAGATTTTGTGTATTTGTCCTGGCACTTTACACTCCAATTTACAATCTAGGAAGAGGAATTCCACTAAACCAATGTTTTACTTAGCAATCAAGGTGAGTATGAATAAATTCCACTGCCTTGTTGCCCTTTCCTGCAACTTTAAAAACAATGCTTATGGGTACTTAATATTCAGAAGAACTGTTGGGCTCTACATGACACCCACAATCAGGAAATGTCCATGGGTAGGTAAGCAAAATAAATTCCAAAGGAACAGACTTTCAAGATCCTATTTCAATAGGTAAATTTTACACTGTTTAAAAGAAAAGCACTTGAAAAGATGTTCTAATTCCTATATTATTAGCGTCATGGAAATCAAAACTACAATGAGGGGTCACTTCACATGAGTAAGAATAGCCACCATTGAAACATCTACAAACAGTAAATGCTTGAGAGGTTGTAGAAAAAGGGCAACCCTCCTATGCTGCTGTTGGGATCTAACATGGTAACAGCCACTATAAATAAGAGTATGGAGGTGCCTTTACAAGGTAAATTTAGAGGTACCATATGATCCAGCTGTCCCACTCCCAGGCGTATAACAGGAGAAAACCAGAATTGGAAAACACACATGCACCCATATGTGTACCGCAGCACAATTTACAATGTCTAAGACATGGAAGCAACCAAAATATCCATCAGCCGATGGACGGATAAAGAAGCGGTACATGTTCACAGTGAAATATTACTCAGAAATGAAAAGAATGAAGGAATGCCATTTGCAGCATCATAGATAGAATTAGAGATAATCATACTAAGTGAAGTAAGTCAGAAAGAGAAAGTCAAATATCATATGATACTACTTATAGCTGAAATTTAAAAATTGATACCAATGAACTAATTTACAAGAGAGAAACAGGGACTTTCCAGGTGGTCCAATGGTTGAGAATCTGAGCTTCCAATTCAGGGGGCATGGGTTCGATCCCTGGTGTTGGGAGAACTAATATCACACGTGCCTTGCAGTACAGCCAAAAAAATAAAATAAAAGAGAGAGAAACAGACTCACAGACTTAGAAAACAAACTTATGCTTACCCAATGAGAAAGGTGGGTGGAAGGAATAAATCAATCAGGAGGCTGGGGGAAATATTTACACACTAATACATATAAAATAGATTATCAACAAGGACCTACTGCATAACAAAGGGAAGTCTACTCAACACTCTCTAATAACCTATATGGGAAAAGGATCTGAAGATGAATAGACATATGAATATACATAACTGAACAAGATTCTGTACACCTACCACAAACAGAATATTTTAAATCAACTTTACTCCAATAAAAAAGAAAAATTAAATTAAAACAAAAACAAGAAGTAACAAAACAGAAGATTTGGGGTGTTTGTTCTGCCACAGCCCACACTAATTTACAATCCAAGAGCCCGTCTTCCACAGTGGGTCTGGTTACCCAAGTAACCAGAGAGGGGCATGAAGGAAATCCTAACATCTGTGCCCATTTCCACAACAGCAACTTTAAAACATGTGCTTATGGGCACTTCATATTCACAAGGACTGCCAGGGTGTAAATGACACCCGCCCTTAACAAATGTCCTGTGGTAGTTATCGAGCAAAAATTCAAAATAGTCAGACTCCAAAAATCCAATGTCCACTGTAACTTTTCCTCACAGTGTTTAAAAAAAACACATGCAAAGATGCTCAAAATCTCGAATTATTGGACAGACACATGCAAAGCAAAACTACAACAAGGTATCACCTCACACAGTCAGAATGACCATCATCAAAACGTTTACAAACCATAAATGCTGGAGAGGACATGGAGAAAAGGGAACCCTCCTATGCTGTTGGTGTGATGTAAGCTGGTAACAGCCACTATAAAGTACAGTATGGAGATGCCTCTTAAAAGTAAAAATAGAGCTACCATATCATCCAGCAGTCTTATTTCTGGGTGTACATCTGCAGAAAGCCAGAAATGAAAATGGCAAATGCACCCAAACCCAAACACACACTGCAGCACTGTTTACAAGAGCCAAGACATGGAGGCAACCAAAATGTCCATCAACAGATGAATGGATAATGAAGAAGTTGTACATGTACACAATCAAATAAATATTACTCAGAAATGAAAAAGCATGATCACCTCTAGGTCCATTCCTGTTGCTGCAAATGACATTATTTCATTCTAAGTGAAGTAAGTCAGATAGAAAAAGACAAATATCATATGATATCACTTATAGTGGAGTCTAAAAAATGATAGACCTGAACAAATTTATAAAACAGAAACAAACCAACAGACTTCATATATCCTTCAGGGAGAAAAAAATTTAAATGTTTCCAATCACTAAATGTCAACCTGAAAAATGTAAGCAATAAATAACATTGTAAAGGTATTAATTCTCCCCAAATTAACCTATACCAGGCATTAGCAAACTAAACCTGGAGATCACATCCAGCCTATCATCTTCTTTTGTAAATTAAATTTAATGAATGATCCACAAGAAAACCCATAATGAGACATCAGGTCACACCTCTCAACGTGGCTATTATTCCAAAGTATACAAATATGAAATGTTGTTCATGACATGGAGAAGGCAATCCTAGTACACTGGTGGTGGGATTGTAAGTTGGTACACCCACTATGAAAAGAATATGGAGGTCCTGATAAAAGCTAAAAGTAGAACGATCAGATTAGCCAGCAATTCCACTGCTTGGTATATGTCCAAAGAAAATGAAGACACCAATTTGACAAGATACATGCAACCCAATGTTCATAGCAGCATTATTTACAATTGCCAACATATGGAAGCAAACTAAATGTCCATCAACAGATGAGTGGATAAAGAAGATGTGGTATGTATACACAATAGACTATTACTCAGCCATTAAAAAGGATCAAATTCTGCCATTTGCAACAACATGGATAGGCCTAGAATATTTATACCTACTTAAGTTAGAGAAGGGCAAATACACTATGTTCTCACTTCTCTGTAGAATCTAAAAATGCAAGAAATGTATGTATATAACAAAACAGAAATAGACTCACAGAGAACAAATTAGTGGTTACTGGTGGGGCGACTTAAAGGAGGAGGGAAAAACAGTAGTTTGTTTCTCTAAATCCAGTACCCCTATGTATGAAATAAACAAACAAGGATATATAGTACAACACAGGGAAATATAGATATTATTGTGTAATCACTTTAGTGGAACACGATCTATAAAAATATTCAATCCATATGTTGTACCCCTGAGACTAATGTAATATTGTAAATCAACTATACTTCAATTTAAATAATCCATAGGGTGGCTGAATGGATTAAAGAAAGTTCAATTATACTGTGTACAAGATATTCATGTTAACTTCTAATCCATATATAGCATAAAATTGAAAGACTGGGAACAAAATACTCCATGAAAATGATACTTGACTGACTAGTCTATTATGAGATAAAAAAGACTTGAAGTCAAACCTCTCAAAGGAAAGAAGGTTATCATATAATGATAAATGGATTAATTCATCAAGAAATCATGACAATTATAAATATGTATGTATCCAGCTTTGGAGCCTCTCAACATATAAAGAATATATTAACCCACGTGAAGGGGAAAATGTGCAGAAATAAAATAATGGTAAGAAACATCGATACCCAACTTTCAACACTGTATAGATCATCCGGACATAATATCAATCAGGAAACACTGAACCTGAACACACACTTGATATCAAATGAACCTAACATACATCTACAGTATATTCCACTCAACAGCAGCAAACTTTCCATTGTTCTTAAGTACACATAGAACATTGCCTAGGGTAGATCCTATGTTAAGCCACAAAACAAGTCTTCAAAAATCCAAGAATATTGAAATCATATCAAGGATCATTTCCAACCACAATGGTATGAAACTGAAATTCAATATTAAAAAGAATAATTGAAAATTCAAGAACACTTGGAAATTGGACAATAAGCTCCTGAATAGCCAATGCATACAGGAATAAATCAAAACGGAAATTTAAAAGAAATCTTAAAGCAAACAAAATTGGAAACACAAAGTACCTAAATTTATGGAATACAGGAACAAGACTGCAATTCAAAGAGTTATGTTTACAGTAATAGATGCATATATTTTCAAAGAATTCTTGAGAGGGGATCAAGATGACAGCGTAGGAAGATACTGAGCTCCCCTGCTGCCAAAGGCACACCCAAATTACAACAACTTACACGGAAATTATCTCTGAAGACCAGCAGGGAATGTTTTCCACAACTAAAGATATAAGGAAGGGGAAACCACAAGGCAGGTAGGAGGACTGGAAACACAGTCTAATTGGAACCCACACATATAGCACAGTGACCCACAGCTGGAAGATATCACAATTGCATAGGTCCTCCACATGGAGGGAAGGGTATGAACCTGGCATTAGGCTGCTCAGCCCAGGGTTCCTGCACTGGAAGAAAAGAACACAGCAGGTCTGGCTTTGAAAACTTGCAGGGCTTATTTTCAGGAAATCTGGAGACGAAAGGAAACTGAGACTGCTCTCATAGGGCACACACAAATCTCACATGTTCTCAGTCCCTGTGCAGAGCCAATAGAGTGAAAGACACGTGTGCCAGACCCACTTGCTAATCTCGGAGAGCTCCTTGGAAAGGCAAGAGGCAACTGGGACTCCCACTAGGAACTGAGACATGGGCAAGCAACATTTTAGAATCTTCCCTGGAACTGATTAGAACCAGGGGCCTGCCCCATTTACCACCATGCCCATAGCACTCCCGCACCAGAAGGCCTCACAACCAGACACACTGGGGGCCTACGCTGTCCACCTGTGCACCTGGAGCACCACACAGCCACCCATAATGGAGGGCTGCCTTGGATATCAGCACACCCATGGCAATCAATCACATACTGCAGGGGCTCACAGCCATTTAGGCCAGGGTCCAATACCACCTACCAGCTTGTCTACAGCAGTTGGCCCTGCCGTAAGAGAAAGGTGTGTGCAACCCACACAGGGGACACCCCTGGAGCGTGTGGCTCTGCTGGCCAGAGGACAATGTGCTGCTGGGCCCTATCAGTCATCTCCTATATAAGGTCACTTCTCTGAGACCCAGGAATATAACAACCTGAACCTAATGAATAAAGATGTACAGAGAATTAGGAAACATAAGGAAATAGAGGAATATGTTACAAATGAAGTAACAAGACATGACATCAGAAAAAGAACTGAATAAAACAGGGATAAGCATTCTACCCGATAAAA
This sequence comes from Pseudorca crassidens, assembly GCF_039906515.1. Lineage (NCBI taxonomy): Eukaryota > Metazoa > Chordata > Mammalia > Artiodactyla > Delphinidae > Pseudorca > Pseudorca crassidens. The sequence goes on along the minus strand of NW_027136297.1, from coordinate 214,961 downwards.
AAAAGTGTTCACAGTAATGATTATAAAGACGCTCAGCCAAGTCAGGAGAAGAATAGATAGACATAGTGAGAATTTCAACAGAGTAATAACATGTCAAAAAGAACAAAACAGTGAACAATACAATAAAAGAGATTAACACACACACACATGTACATGAGAGAAGCCACATTATACTGTATGATACAGAAGAACAGATCAGTGAAATGGAAAACAGAGTAGTGAAAATCACCCAAACTGAATAGCACAAAGTAAAAGCAATTAAGGGTATACGTAAAGGGACCTCTGAGACAACATCAAGAATATTAACATGAGCATTACAGGGGCCCCAGAACGAGGAGAAGAGAGAAACGGGCAGATAACTTATTGGAGGATAGAGTAACTGATAACTTTCCTAACCTGGGGAAGGAAACACACAACCAGGTCCAGGAAAAACAGAGTCCCAAACAAGATGAAGACAAACAGGTCCAACCAAGACATATTTTAAAGCTCCAAAACTTTAAAAATTTAAAGAGTGATCACAGAGGCAGTGAAATAAAAGGGTCTAGTTATGTTCAAGGTATTCCCATAAGACTGTCAGATGACTTCTCAGCACAATTTTCAAACTAGGAAGGAATGATAGGATATAATCAATGGGCTAAAAAGAAAAAGTCTACAACAGGAATACTCTACCAGCAAAGTTATTATTCAGAATTGCAGGACAGGGCTTCCCTGATGTCACAGTGGTTGAGAATCTGCCTGCCAATGCAGGGGACACGGGTTCGGGCCCTGATCCAGGAAGATCCCACATGCCACAGAGCAACTAAGCCTGTGTGCCACAACTACTGAGCCTGTGCTCTAGAGCCCATGAGACACAACTACTGAGCCTGCTAGCCACAACTACTGAAGCCTGAGCAACTAGAGCCCATGTTGCACAACAAGAAGAGCCACTGCAATGAGAAGCCCATGCACCACAACGGCCCATGCACCACAACGAAGAGTAGCCTCCACTTGCCACAACTAGAGAAAAGCCCAAGCACTGCAATGAAGACCTAATACAGACAAAAATAAATAAATAAATAAATTTATGGAGGAAAGAAAGAATTGAAGGAGAGACCAAGAGTTTCCCAGACTAGCAAAAGCTAAAAGAGTTCATCACTAATAAACCAGCCTTATATGCAATGTTGAAGGAATTTACTTAAGCTTAAAAGAAGTCTCACTAATTATTGATAGTAACAAGAAAACAAACAAAAGTAAAAATCTCACTGAAAAACCTATACATAGAGTAAGGGTAATAGATCAAACATTTTTTTAGCTTCTGTAAAGAATAAAAGACAATAGTAGTATGTTTTTTTTTAAAAAAAGACAGGGCCCAAATAAATCAGAATTGAAAGCGATGATGTTACAACAGACACCACAGAAATACAAAGTATCCTAAGATACACACAGGGTAACTCAGGGCTCAGACTGGACAGAGCCCAGTCTCCCTTCCACTGTACATGAGTTACACGAGCCTCAGGAACTGAGGAGGGGGTCCCTGAGGGGAGGCACAAGATAGAAGATGTTAGGCACTAACCTGACTCTATTTATGTTAAACCTGCCTGAACTACATTCACATGAGATTGTTTTGTCCTGAATGTACATTGGCACCTTTAGTCTGAACTGCAGATCTTTGGCTTCACCACCTCCACTGACAGCATTAGCTTCACCTGCTGTGGACCGTCTCCTATAGGATTTCTAGAACCACAAAGCATCGAAGTTTCACAGGACACAGAGTCTGTGAGACTCCACTCAGTCTCAGAGTCTCAACCCCACTCAGAGACATAGAGTCACAACAGAGACTCCACTCTTGGAGGACACACACAGTAGTGTGCACATCAGGACCCAAGGGAAGGAGCAGTGACCCCATAGGAGACTGAGCAGACCTACCTGCTAGTTTTAGAGGGTCTCCTGCAGAGGCGGGGGGTGACTGGGTCTCACCGTGCGGACAAGGACACTGGCAGCAGAAGTTCTGGGAAGTCCTCCTTAGCATGAGCCCTCCTAGAGTCCGCAGGTACCCCCACCAAAGAGCCAGGTGGGCCACAGTTCTGGGTCGCCTCAGGCCAAACAACAAACAGAGAGGGAACTCTGCCCCATGCATCAGCAGACAAGCGGATTAAAGTTTTATTGAGCTCTGCCCACCAGAGCAACACCCAGCTCTACCCACCACCAGTCCCTCACATCAGGAATGCTGCACAAGCCTCTAAGATAGACTCATCCAGCAGAGAGCAGACAGCAGCAGCAAGAAGAACTACAGTTCTTCAGACTGTGGATGGAAAACCACATTCACAGAAAGATAGACAAAATGAAAAGGCAGAGGAATTTGTACCAGATGAAGGAACAAGATAAAACCCCAGAAAAACAACTAAATGAGGTGGAGATAGGCAACCTTCCAGAAAAAGAATTCATAATAATGATAGTGAAGATGATCCAAGACCTTGGAAAAAGAATGGAGGCAAAGATCGAGAAGATGCAAGAAATAATTAACAGAGACCTAGAAGAATTAAAGAACCAACAAACAGAGATGAACAATACAATAACTGAAATGAAAAATACACTAGAAGGGGGATTCCCTGGTGGCGCAGTGGTTGAGAGTCCACCTGCCGATGCAGGGGACATGGGTTCGTGCCCTGGTCTGGTAAGATCCCACATGCCAAGGAGCGGCTGGGCCCATGAGCCATGGCCGCTGAGCCTGCACATCCAGAGCCTGTGCTCCACAATGGGAGAGGCCACAAAAGTGAGAGGCCTGCGTACTGCAAAAAAAAAAAAAATACACTAGAAGGAATCAATAGTAGAATAACTGAGGCAGAAGAACCGATAACTGGCCTGGAGACAGAAAGGTGGAATTCACTGCTGCAGAAAAGAATAAAGAAAAAAGAATGCAAAGAAATGAAGACAGCTTAAGAGACCTCTGGGATAACATTAAACGCAACAAAATTTGCATTATAGGGATCCCAGAAGGTGAAGAGAGAGAGAAAGGACCCGAGAAAATATTTGAAGAGATTATAGTCGAAAACTTCCCTAGCACGGGAAAGGAAATAGTAGCCACCCAAGTCCAGAAAGCACAGAGAGTCCCAGGCAGGATAAACCCAAGGAGAAAAATGCCGAGACACATAATAATCAAACTGACAAAAATTAAAGACAAAGAAAAATTATTGAAAGCACAAGGGAAAAATGACAACATACAAGGGAACTCCCATAAGGTTAACAGCTGATTTCTCAGCAGAAACTCTACAAACCAGAAGGGAGTGGGCTGATATATTTAAAGTGATGAAAGGGAAGAACCTACAACCAAAAGAACTCTACCCAGCAAGATCTCATTCAGATTCAATGGAGAAATCAAAAGCTTTACAGACAAGCAAAAGCTAAGAGAACTCAGCACCACCAAACCAGCTCTACAACAAATGCTAAAGGAACCTATCTAAGTGGGAAACACAACAGAAGAAAAGAATCTACAAAAACAAACACATAACAATTAAGAAAATAGTAATAGGAATATACATATCAATACTTACCTTAAATGTGAATGGATTAAATGCTCCAAACAAAAGACACAGTCTTGCTGAATGGATACAAAAACAAGATCCATGTATATGCAGTCTATAAGAGACCCATTTCACACCTAGGGAAACATACAGACTGAAAGTGAGGGGATGGAAAAGGATATTCCATGCAAATGAAAATCAAAAGAAAGCTGGAGTAGCAATACTCATATCAGATACAATAGACTTTAAAGAGTGTTACAAGAGACAAGGAAGGACACTACATAATGATCAAGGGATCAATCCAAGAAGAAGACATAACAATTATAAATATATATGTACCCAACATAGGAGCACCTCAATACATAAGGCAACTGCTAACAGCTATAAAAGACAAAATCGACAGTAACACAATAATAGCAGGAGACTTTAACACTTTACTTACACCAATGGAGATCATCCGGACAGAAAATTAATAAGGAAACACAAACTTTAAATGACACAAGAGACCAAATAGATTTAATTGATATTTATAGGACATTCCATCCAAAAACAGCAGATTACACGTTTTTCTCAACTTCACGCAGAACATTCTCCAGGATAGATCACATCTTGGGTCACAAATAAAGCCTCAGGAAATTTAATAAAACTGAAATCATATCAAGCATCTGTTCTGACCACAAGGTTATGAGATTAGAAATCAATTACAGGGAAAAAATATGTAAAAAACAGAAACACATGGAGGCTCAACAATACGTCACTAAATAACCAAGACATCACTGAAGAAAGAAAAGAGGAAATCAAAAACAACCTAGAGACAAATGACAACAAAAACATGATGATCCAAAACCTATGGGATGCAGCAAAAGCAGTCCTAAGAGGGAAGTTTATAGCAACACAAGCCTACCTCAAGAAACCAGAAAACTCTCAAATAAACAATCTAAACTTACACCTAAAGGAATTAGAGAAAGAAGAAAGAAACCCAAAGTTAGTAGAAGGAAAGAAATCATAAAGATCAGAGCAGAAATAAATGAAATAGAAACAAAGAAAACAATAGCAAAGATCAATAAAACTAAAAGCTGGTTCTTTGAGAAGATAAACAAAAATGATAAATCGTTAGCCAGACTCAAGGAAAAGAGGGAGAGGACTCAAATCAATAAAATTAGAAGTGAAAAAGGAGAAGTTGTAACAGACACCACAGAAATACAAAGCATCCTAAGAGACTTCTACAAGGAACTCTATGCCAATCAAATGGACAACCTGGAAGAAATGGACAAATTCTTAGAAAGGTATAACCTTCCAAGACTGAAAGAGGAATAAATAGAAAATATGAATAGACCAATCACAAGTAATGAAATTGAAACGGTGATTACAAATCTTCCAACAAACAAAAGTCCAGAACCAGATGGCATCAGAAGAGAATTCTATCAAATATTTCGACAAGAGCTAACACCCAACCTTCTCAAACTCTTCAGAAATTTGCAGGGAAAGGAACACTCCCAAACTCATTCTATGACGCCACCATCACACTGATACCAAAACCAGACAACGATACTACAGAAAAAGAAAATTAGAGACCAATATCACTGATGAATATAGATGTAAAAATCCTCAACCAAATACTAGCAAACAGAATTGAACAACACATTAAAAGGATCACACACCATGATCAGGTGGGGTCTATCCCAGGAACGCAAGGGTTCTTCAATATACACAAATCAATCAATGTGATACACCATATTAACAAATTGTAGAATAAAAATATCATCTCAATAGAAGCAGGAAAAAATTTTGACAAAATTCAACACCCATTTATGATTAAAAATTCTCCAGAGAGTGAACATAGAGGGAATCTACCTCAACATAATAAAGGCCATATATGACAAACCCACAACAAACATCATTCTCAATGGTGAAAAACTACAAGAATTTCCTCTAAGATCAGGAACAAAACAAGGATGTCCACTCTCACCAGTATTATTCAACATAGTTTTGGAAGGCCTAGACACAGCAATCAGAGAAAAAAAGAAATAAAAGGAATACAAATTGGAAAAGAAGTAAAATTTTCACTGTTTGCAAATGACACGATACTACACATAGTGAATCTTAAAGATGACACTAGAAAATTACTAGAGCTAATCAATGAATTTGGTAAAGTTGCAGGGTACAAAGGTAATGCACAGAAATCTCTTGCATTCCTCTACACTAACAATGAAAGATGAGAAAGAAAAATTAAGGAAACAATCCCATACACCATTGCAACAAAAGGAATAAAATATGTAGGAATGAACCTACCTAAGGAGGTCAAAGTCCTATACTCAGAAAACTATAAGACACTGCTGAAAGAAATCAAAGATTATATAAACAGATGGGAGTATTAACCATATGCTTGGATTAGAAGCATCAATATTGTGAAAATGACTATACTACCCAAAGCAATCTACAGATTCAATGCAATCCCTATCAAATTATCAGTGGCATTTTCTACAGAACTAGAACAAAAAAACCTTAAAATTTGTATGGAGACACAAAACACCCCAAATAGCCAAATCAGTCTTGAGGGAAATTAAAAGAGCTGGAGGAATCAGACTTCCTGACTTCAGACTATACTACAAAGCTACAGTAATCAAGACTATATGGTACTGGCACCAAAACAGAAATATAGATCAATGGAACAGGATAGAAAGCCCAGAGATAAACCTACATACCTATGGCTAACTCATCTATGACAAAGGAGGCAAGGATAAACAATAGAGAAAAGACAGTCTCTTCAGTAAGTGGTGCTGGGAAAACTGGACAGTTACACATAGAAGAATGAAATTAGAACATCCATAACACCATACACAAAAATAAACTCCAAATAGATTAGAGATCTAAATGTTAAGACCAGACGCTATTAAACTCTTAGAAGAAAACATAGGCAGAACACTCTATGACATAAATCACAGCAAGATCCTATTTGACCCACCTCCTAGAGAAATGGAAATAAAAACAAAAATAAACAAATGGGACCTAATGAAACTTAAAAGCTTTTGCACAACAAAGAAACACATAAAGAAGACGAAAAGACAACCCTCAGAATGGGAGAAAATATTTTCAAATGAAGCAAATGACAAAGGATTAATCTCCAAAATTTACAAGCAGCTCATGTAGCTCAATATCACAAAAACAAACAACCGAATCCAGGACTGGGCAGAAGACCTAAATAGACATTTCTCCAAAGACGATATACAGGTTACCAACAAACACATGAAAGGATGCTGAACATCACTAATCATTACAGAAATGTAAATCAAAACTACAGTGAGGTATCACTCACAGCAGTCAGAATGGCAATCATCAAAAAATCTACAAAAAATAATTGCAGGAGAGGCATTTATTGGAGAAAAGGGAACACTCTTTCAGTGTTGGTGGGAATGTAAATTGATATAGCCATTAGGGGGAATGGTATGGAGGTTCCTTAAAAAACTAAAAATAGAAGTACCATACGACCCAGCAATCCAACTCCTGGGCATTTACCCTGAGAGAACCATAATTCAAAAAGAGTTATGTTCAACAATGTTCATTGCAGCTCTATTTACAATAGCCAGGACATGGAAGCAACCTAAGTGTCCATCGACTGATGAATCGATAAAGAAGATCCGGCACATATATACAATGGAATATTACTCAGCCATAAAAAGAAACAAAACTGAGTTATTTGTAGTGAGATGGATGGACGTAGAGACTGTCCTACACAGTAAAGTAAGTCAGAAAGAGAAAAACAAATAGCGTGTGCTAACACAGATATATGGAGTCTAAAGGAAAAAAAAGTTCATGAAGAACCTAGAGGTGGGACAGGATTAAGGACACAGACGTACAGAAAGGACTTGAGCACACGGGGAGGGGGAAGGGTAAGCTGGGACAAAGTGAGAGAGTGGCATGGACATATATACATTACCAAATGTAACATCGATAGCTACTGGGAAGAAGCCACATAGCACAGGGAGATCAGCTCAGTGCTTTGTGAACACCTAAAGTGGTGGGATAGAGACAGTGAGAGAGAGATGCAAGAGGGAGGGGATATGGTGGTATATGTATAACTGATTCACTTTGTTATACAGCAGAAACTAACACATCATTGTAAAGCAATTATACTCCAATAAAGTTGTAAAATGAAAAAAAAAAGAAAGCCCAGAGATAAACCTACATACCAATGGTCAATAATCTATGACACAGGAGGCAAGACTATACAATGGAGAAAAGACAGTCACTTCAATCAGTGGTTCTGGGAAAAATGGGCAGCTACATGTAAAAGAATGAAATTAGAATACTCCCTAACACCATACAGAAAAATAAATTCAAAATGGACTAGAGACCTTAATGTAAGACCGGACAGTATAAAACTCTTAGAGGAAAAAATAGGAAGAATACTCTGACATAAATCACAACAAGATCTTTTTTGATCCACCTCCTAGAGTAATGCAATAAAAAAGAAAAATAAACAAATGGGAACTAATGAAACATAAAGGCTTTTGCAAAGCAAAGGAAAGTAAAAACAAGACGAAAAGACAACCCTCAGAATGGGAGAATATATTTGCAAATGAATCAACAGACAAAGGATTAATCTCCAATAATATATAAACAGCACATGCAGCTCAATATTAAAAAAAAACAACCCAATACAAAAATGGCAGAAGATCTAAATAGACATTGATTCCAAGAAGAGAGAGAGATGGCCAAGAAGCACATGGAAAGTTTCTCAACATCACTAATTATTAGAGAAATGCAAATCAAAACTACAGTGAGGTATCACCTCACACCTGTTAGAATGGACATCATCAGAAAATCTACAAACAACAAATGCTGGGGAGGGTGTGGAGAAAAGGAACCCTCTTCCACTATCGGTGGGAATGTAAATTGATACAGTCACTATGGAGAACAATATGGAGGTTCCTTAAAAAACTAAAAATAGAATTACCATATGATCCAGCAATCCCACTACTGGGCACATACCCAGAGAAAAACATAAATCAAAAAGACACATTCACCACAATGTTCACTGCAGCACTATTTACAATAGCCAGGTAATGGGAGCAACCTAAATGCACACAGACAGACGAATGGATAAAGATGTGGTACATATATAAAATGGAATGTTACTCAGCCATAAAAAGGAATGAAATTGGGTCATTTGTACAAACGTCGATGGACCTAGAGATTGTCATACAGAGTGAAACAAGACAGAAAGAGAAAAAGAAATATTGTATATTAATGCATATATGTGGAACCAAGAAAAATGGAAACAGATGAACTGGTTTGCAGGGTAGAAATAGAGACACAGATGTAGAGAACAAACGTATGGACACCAAAGGGGGAAAGGCATGGGGGGGGGTAGTGTTGGGATGAATTGGGAGTTTGGGATTGACTTATATACACCCATATGTATAAAATCGATAACCAGAAAGAACCTGCTGTATAATAATAAAATTAAAAGTTAAAAAAATAAATAAACGTACAAAAAGTAAAACAGAAAGACAGTTCTTCCATTCCCATACATGTATTTATATGAATGAATTATTTCCATGCTTCTATCTATAAATACGAAAAAGAGGAATAAAACCTACATTGAACCCAAAAAGAAAAAAAAAAGAGCAGAACCCACCAGTTATAAACAGGAAAATCCTATCAGGGCACTTGCTCCAAAGGTAAAGAATCCTGAAGTTGGTCAGAGGTGAGTAATCATCTCCCATGCAGCCAGCAGCCCCCCCCCAACAAGGAACGTCCTCATTGCAAAGCTGGGGGACTGTGCTGAGGCATCTCTGAGTAAACGTGAGCTGAGCTCCAGGCCAGCTGCTGCTGAACTGTTCCCACAGTTCCCAGGTAAAACACCTGAATCTGTGCAAGGACTTGAAAGCCTAGAGGAAGGGCCATGGAGCCACACAAGCGACAGCACCCAGGCCGACTTGGTGCCTATAGGCCAACCAGGATGGTCCTGGCCCCGGGCACACTTCTGGAAGCTTTCCATTTCCCTGCCTGAGATACCCCTCCTGTCCCGGCCCCCACTGCTTTTTTCCTTACTCACCTCTGCCTGGGGAGAAATTTCAGCAGCAGATATGGGTGACACATCCTCTTCTTTAGCAGTTGGCAGCTTGGCAACTCCTGCAGAAAGCCCAGCAGAGCCCCACTCACACCGGGCCACCCAAAAAACCGTGGCCCCTCACTCCCTCCCACCAGCCCAGCCCCGACACTGCTGACGGGGCAGAGAATATGGCGTCAGACACAACTGAAGGGGCTCTTGCTGCCTGGAGCGGTGTTTATATTGACCTCAAACCAGGCACACCTGGAGAGGGCTGGCCGGCAGTGTCAGGCTGCCCGGCAGTGTCAGGCTGCCCAGGTCAGCCAATCCTCGCCCCTCCGGGGCTCACAGCAGCAGAAAATGGACCTTGATGAACCGACCAGGTCCAAGGAACAGGTGTGGGCTCCTGAGAGTCAGGATAAACAAGGGGCTGCAGCTCTGGCTTGTTTTCTAATCATTTTATCTGGCCCATGAGTGGGAGACAACTTCAAGAAGACCCTCTCCTAATGAGAGGAACCCAGGAGTCAGGGAGAGGAGGGGTGGTGGGTGGAGACAGAGGCCTGGTGCCCCGGCTGCAGTGGAAGTCTCTGGAAGACCAGGTGGAGGGAGGCCGCACAGAGTGACGCCCAGTGTCACAGACCTGTTGGAGCTGTTGTTTGTTAGTTCAAGTCGTGCTCTGAGGTGCTCTGTGTCAGCCCTGAGCGACAGGTGAGCTGGGGGTGCTCTGCAATGGGGGCTATGTGCACAGTTCCTGTCTGTGTGCCCAGTCTTGCTGGGTACCTGCACAGGTGAGCTCCATATCCTGGGAGGGGCCTGACAACGTGAGCCCCGTGGGCTGCTGGGTATCTGCACAGGTGAGCTCCATATCCTGGGAGGGGCCTGACCATGAGAGCCCCGTGGCCTGCTGGGTACCTGCCCAGGTGAGCTCCATGTCCTGGGAGGGGCCTGACCATGAGAGCCCTGTGGGCTACTGGGTACTTGGTAAAGGACGTCAGGTCAGTGAAGCACCTGAAAATATACATCCAGTAGTTCCTAATTCCTACACACTGATGGTCATTCTACCATCCACCAGGACATGGTATTCTGTATTAGACTTAGATGATGTCTTCTTCTGTATTCCATTAGTCCCAGAGTCACAAGAAATTTTGAAGTAGCGAGGAGTCCAACTGGTCTTATTGGCCACCGTCACTGCAGTGTCTGTAGGTTTTTCTATGGTGACAGTGTGATATACAGTTCCCCTGCCAAGGTATGGGTTAGGATCAGGGTACGGGTTAGGGTATGATTTAGGGTTAAGGTTATGGTTAGGATTAGCATTAGGGAATGGATACAGCTTATGGTACCAGTTAGTGTATGACAACGGGTTTGGTTAGAATCCATGTTAGGGTGCGGGTTAGCGTTAGTATAAGGGTTAGGATTAGGTTGTGGGTTAGGAGATGGTTTAGGGTTAGGTTTAGTGTTAGGGAAAGGGTACGGATTAGGTCACTGTCTAGGGTACGACAACGGTTTAGGGTACCTGTTAGGGTTAGTGTTACTGTTAGTGTACGTGTTACAATTAGGACTTGGGTAAGTATAAGGTTTAGGGTTAGGGTTAGGGTACATGTTAGTGTTAGTCTATGTGTTATTATTATGGCACAGCTTAGTGTAAGGTTTAGGGTTAGGGTTAGGGAACGGGTACGGTTTTGGTTACAGTTTAGTGTATGACAACATCAGCCTTTGGGGGTTTATCCAGGCACATTCACCTCTAGTGTATAAAAGAGGAACACCACTGGCAGGAAGGTCTGTTTCCCTGGTTACCAGAATGGGGAAAGCAGAAATGCTGCCACCAAATGGCCGTTGCCTGCAACAGCAGCTTTACAACCTGTGCTGAACGGCACTTCATATGCACAAGTACTGGAGGGCTGTAAATGAAACCTGCCCTCAAAATGTCTTCAGGGAGGTAATGGCCAAAATATTTCAAAATGTGGCACATATTTCAAGAAAACCATTTGAGGAGGTAAGCTGTACTCACAGTTTGAAGAAAAAAAAGGACATGCCTGAATGCTAAATTTCAAGGCATTATGAGACACATGCAAATCCAAACACAAAGAGGTATCAGCTCACAGCAGTCAGAATGAAAATTAGTAGAAAAACTACAAACAATAAATGCTGAAGGGGTTATGGAGAAGTGCATACCCTCAACTTTAAATGGGACGTAACCTGGTAAGAGCCATTAATGGAACAGAATGGAGGTGCCTTTACAAGGTAAACAATTGGCTACCATATGATCTAGCGGGCCCACTACTTGGTCTAAAACCCAAGATGACAGAATTGGAAAGACACAGGCAGGCAAATGTGCACTGCAGCAGTATTACAATAGTCAAGACATGGAAGCAACCAAAAATTCCATCAACAGATGAGTGGACAAAGAAGAACTGGTACATGCACAGACCGAATATTAGCCAAGGAAAAAAATGACACAATGCCATTTGCAACACCATAGATGAGTCTAGAAGTAATCACACAACTTGTCATAAGTCAGAAAGTGAAAGACACATATACTATGATATCACTTATAGGTGTCACCTAAAAATTGACACCAGTGAAGATATTTCCACAGAGAAAGGCAATCACAGATTTATTAAACAAACTTATGATTCACCAATGGAAAGGTGTGAGGATTGGATACATTAAGATATCGGGGTTAACAGAGATATACAAACACAGGTGAAGTATATAATCACCAAAGACCTACAGAATACCAAGAGAAGACTACGCAACATTGTGTCATAACCTACATGGGAAAAGGATCCAAAGAACAATAGATATATGTGTAAAACCACCACATCTTGCACACCTAGAACAAGCAAAACATTGTAATCACACTTGCTGTGATAAACAATGAAAATTAAATTTAAAAAACGAAGAAGTAGTGGGATATAAAGTTAAGGGGCTTTTTCCTGGCACATTCCATTCTAATTTACAACCTAGAACACGACTTTCATTAAGGCTCTGTTGCCCTAATAACCAGATTTGTTAAAGGAGAACTGTGCCTCTTTGTGGCCCTTTCACACAGCAGCAGCTCTAAACCCAGCGATAATGGTTACTTTATATTCAAAATAATTCCAGGCTTGTTAATGACACCTGCCCTCTAAACAAATCCGTGGTCACTAAATCGAGCAAAAATCTCAAAAGACGTGCATATTTCAAAATGACAATTTAAAGAGGCATATTTTACGCACATTTTGTATTCTTTCTTTTTCTCTCTTTTTTTTTTTTGTTAAAAAAGGGCAAGGAAACATGCTCAACATCAGGAATTAATAAAGCCATGCAAATCCAGTCTACAAAAACGTTCACCTCACAGCCGTCAGAATGATCACCAGTGAAAAAGTCTACAACTTATAAATGGTGAAGGGGCTTTAGAGAACTCTGTACCCTCTAGCTGCTGGTGGGATGTCACCTGGTAACAGACAGTACTGAAAACAGAATGGAGGTGTGTTTAAAGGTAAAAATTGAGCTACCATGTGATCCGGTAGGATCACTGATGGGCCTATCACCTGAGTAGACCAGAATCAAAGAGACACAGGCTGGCAATCCTGCACTGCAGCAACATGTACCATAGCCAAGACTTGGAAGAAACCAAAATGTCCATCAACAGAAAAATGCACCAAGAAGAAGTGGTCCATGTACACAATGGAATATTAGCCATGGAAAAGCATGGAACAGTGCCACTGGCACCACCATAGAAGGATCTAGAGATAATCACCCAACCTGAAGTAAGAAAGAAACCAAAAGACAGATATCCTATGACATCAATTATAGGTGTTACCTAAAAATTGATACCCATGAAATACTTTCCAAGAGAAGGACACTCATAGATTCAGAAAACCAAACTATGTTTAACCAAATGGAAAGGTGTAAGGAAGGTATGAATTAGGATATGGGGATTAACAGACATGTACTAATACACATGAAATATATAATCACCAAATACCTACGGAATACCAAGACAGGTCTACTCAACATTCTGTAATAACCTACATGGGAAAGGATCCAAAGATGAATAGATCGATACATACATAAAATGAACCAGATTCTGTACACCTAGAACACACACAACATTTTTATCAAATTTACTCTGATACTAAATAAAAATTAAATTTAAAAAACAAACAAGGAGTAAGGAGATACAAGCTCTTGGGGGTTGCCCTGGCACATTCCACCCTAATTTGCAGCCTACTAACAGGATTTCCAGGAAGGCTCTGTTGCTCAAAAACCCAGAGTTGGAAATGTAGAAATGCTGCCACCTTGTGGCCGTTTGCGGCAAGAGCGGCTTTAAACCCACTGCTAATGGTCACGTAACATTCACAGACTCAGGGCTGTAAAGGACACCAGCCCTCAAAAAATGTCCTGAGCTAGGGAATGACCAAAAATATTCAAGACATGCAAATGTTTAAAGGAGATAGTATGAAGAGATAAGTTTGCACACTCTTCTTCAAAAGAAAGGAAAATGGATAAAAGCTCAACATCAGGAATTATTAGACTCATGCAAATCTAATCTACAAAAAGGTTTCAACTCACACACGTCAACTACCATCAGCAAAACGTCTACAAACAATACATGCTGAAAGGGTTTTAGAGAACTGTGTACTCTCTAGCTGCTGGTGAGATGTAAAGTGGTTACAGCCAATAATGAGAACAGAAAGGACCTCGTTTAAAAGTAAAAACTGGGGCTTCCCTGGTGGTGCAGTGGTTGAGAGTCCACCTTCCGATGCAGGGGACACGGGTTCGTGCCCCAGTCCGGGAAGATCCCACATGCCGCAGAGTGGCTAGGCCCGTGAGGCATAGCCACTGAGCATGCGCGTCCGGAGCCTGTGCTCCGCAACGGGAAAGGCCGCAACAGTGAGAGGCCATCGTACCACACACACCAAAAAAAGAAATGTAAAACCGAGCCACCATTCCATCCAGCAGGCCCAATGTTGGGCCTCTCACCTGAGAAGACCAGAATCGAGAAGACAGAGGCTGCAACAGCTGCACTGCAGCCACTTTCACAATAGCCAAGATACGGAAGCAACCAAAATGTCCATCAACAGATGAATTGATAAAGAAGAAGTGGTCCATGTACACAATGGAATATTAACCTCGGAAAACAATGAAACACTGCTCTTTGAGACACCATAGATGAGCCTAGAGATCATCACAGAACGTGAGGTAAGTCGGAAAGCAAAATACATATCCTATGATATCACTTATAGGCGTTATCTGACAACTGACCCAAATGAACATATTTCCACAGAGAAAGACACTCACAGACTTAGAAACCAAATTATGCTTATCTAAAAGGAAAGGTGGAGGGAATGGATAAATTAAGACCAGGTTTACCATACGTGTACAAATGCGTATTAAATACATATGTCAAAAAGACCGGCCATATAGAAACGGAGGTCTACGGGACACTCTGCAATAATTTACATGGGAGGAGGATCTGCACATCTATATCTATATATCTATATCTATATCTATATATCTCTATATATACACATATACATATATATAAATATAATGTACAAATGAACCAGATTGTGTCACCTAGGACAAACAATATTCTAATCATTACCCTGATTTAAATAATTCAAACAACGAACAAGAAGTAATGTGACATAAACTTATGGGGTTTTTTCCTGGCACATTGCATTCTAATTTACAACCTGGTAACATGACTTCCAGAAAGGATCTGCTGCCCTAGTAACCGGATTTGGGGACGGAGAAATGCTGCAGACTTGTGGCCGTTTCCCACAACAGCAGCTTTAAAACCAGTGCTAAGGGTCACTAAATATTCACACTCATTGCAGCCCTGTAAATGACACCTACCCTCAAAAAACATCCTGGTATCGAAAATCGACCGAAAAAATCAAGAGGGCAACCTTCCAAGAAGACAACTTCAAGAGGTTTATTGTACTCACAGTTTTTTCCTGTTTTTGTTTAACAGAATAAAAAAAAGGTGTGGAAAAAAGCTGAACATTAGGAATTATTAAAGACATGCAAATCCAAATTACAAAAACCTATCAGCTCACACCAGTCAAAATAGTCATCAGCAAAAGTTCTGCAAACAATAAATGCTGAAGGGGTTGTGGAGAAATGCGTACCCTCGGTTCTAAGTGGGACGTGGTAAGAGCCACTAATGAAAACACAATGTAGCTGCCTCGAAAGGTAAACATTGAGCTACCATTCAATCAAGCATACCCGTGCTGGGCCTATCGCCTGAGAGGATGAGAATCAAAAAGACACAGGCTGGCAATCCTGCACTCCAGCCATATTTAACACTGCCAACACTTTGAAGCAATGAAAATGTCCATCAACAGAGGAATGCACAAAGATTGGTCCCTGTACAGAATGGAATATTACGCCAATAAAAAATGTAAATTCAATTTAAAAAACAAACATAAGTAAGGAGACATCAGCTTTTGTGGGTTTATGTGGGGACACTCCACTTTAATTTATAACCAAGGAACACCACTGGCAGGAAGGTCTGTTTCCCTAGTTACCAGAGTGGGGAAAGCAGAAATGCTGCCGCCCTCTGGCCATTACCTGCAACAGCAGCTTTAAAACCTGTACTAATAGTCACTTCATATGCACAAGTACTGGAGGGCTGTAAATGAAACCTGCCCTCAAAATGTCTTCAGGGAGGTAATGGCCAAAATATTTCAAAATGTGGCACATACTTCAAGAAAACAATTTGAAGATGTAAGCTGTACTCACAGTTTGAAGACAAAAAGGACATGCCTGAAAGTTCAATTTCAGGGGATTATGAGAGGCGTGCAAGTCCAACTACAAAGAGGTATCAGCTCACACCGGTCAGAATAACCATCAGCAAAAAACTACAAACAATAAATGCTGAAGTGGTTGTGGAGAAGTGCGTACCCTCAACTTTAAGAGGGACTTAACCTGGTAAGAGCCACTAATGAAAACAGAATGGAGGTGCCGTTACAAGGTAAACATTGAGCTACAATATGATCCAGGAGGTCCAGTCCTGGGTCTATAACATAAGAAGACGGAATTAGACAGACACTGGAGGGCAAATCTGCACTGCAGCTGTATTACAATAGCCAAGACATGGAAGCAAACACAAAGTCCATCAACAGATGAGTGGATAAAGAAGAACTGGTACACGTACAGATGGAATATTAGCCAAGGAAAAAAATAGCACAATGCCATTTGCAGCACCATAGATGAGTCTAGAGGTCATCAAGCAACTTGTAGTAAGTCAGAAAGCAAAAGACACATATCCTATGATATCACTTAGAGGTGTTACCTAAAAATTGATACCAGTGAAGATATTTCCACAGAGAAAGGCAATCACAGATTCATTAAACAAACTTACAGTTCACCAATGGAAAGGTGTGAGATTGTATATATTAGGATATTGGGTTTAACAGAGATATACAAACATAGGTGAAATATATAATCACCAAACACCTAGAGAACACCAAGATTAGACTACTCAACATTATGTCATAACCTACATGGGAAAAGGATCCGAAGAAGAATAGATATATGTATGTGTGTAAAAGGACCACATCTCGCACACCTAGCACAAGCAAAACATTGTAATCAAAGTTGCTGTGATAAAAAATTAAAATTAAAAAAATGAATAAGAAGTAGTGAGACATAAACTTAATGGGCTTTTTCCTGGCACACTGCATTCTAATTTACAACCTACAACACGACTTCCATTGAGGCTCTGTTGCCCTAGTAACCAGATTTTGTAAAGGAGAACTGCTACCACCTTGTGAACATTTCTCAAAACAGCAGATTTAAACACAGGTCTAGAACGGAGGGGAAGATGGCAGAAGAGTAAGACGTGGAGATCACCTTCCTCCCCCCAGATACAACAGAAATACATTTACACGTGGAACAACTCCTACAGAACACCTACGGAATGCTGGCAGAAGACCTCAGACCTCCCAAAAGGCAAGAAACTCCCCATGTACCTGGGTAGGGCAAAAGAAAAAACAGAGACAAAAGAATAGGGACAGGACCTGCACCAGTGGGAGGGAGCTGTGAAGGAGGAAAGGTTTCCACAAACTAGGAAGCCCCTTTGCAGGCGGAAACTACAGGTGGCGGAAGGGGGACTGTTATAGCTGTGGAGAAGAGCACAGCAACAGGGGTGAGGAGGGAAAAGTGGGGAGATTCCCATACAGAGAATTGGTGCCGACCGGTGCTCGCCAGCCTGAGAGGATTGTCTGCTCACCCGCAGGGGCGGGCGGGGCTGCGAGCTGAGGCACGGGCTTTGGTCGGAACGCAGGGAGAGAAATGGTGTTGGCTGTTTGAACACAGCCTGATGGGTTTAGTGCACCACGGCTAGCCGGGAGGGAGTCCGGGAAAAGGTCTGGAGCTGCCGAAGAAGCAAGAGACTTTTTCTTCCCTCTTTGTTTCCTGGTGCATGAGGAGACGGGATTAAGAGCCCTGCTTAAAGGAACTCCAGAGAACAGCACAAGCCGTGGCTAAAAGCACGGACCCCAGAGATGGGCGCGAGTCATGGCTAAAAGCATGGACCCCTGAGACGGGTGCGAGCCGTGGCTAAAAGCGCAGATCCCAGAGGCAGGTGTGAGCCGCGGCTAAAAGCACGGACCAGAGAGACGGGAGGAAGACGCTAAGGCTGCTGCTGCCGTCACCAAGGGGCCTGTGTCCGAGCACAGGTCACTATCCACACCTCCCTTCCAGGGAGCCTGTGCAGCCCACGACTGCCAGGTTCCTGGGATCCAGGGACAACTTCCCTGGGAGAACGCACAGCGGGCCTCAGGCTGGTGCAATGTCAAGCCGGCCTCTGCTGCTGAAGGCTCGCCTCGCATTCCACGTCCCTCCCTCCCCTCAGCCTGAGTGAGCCAGAGCCCCTGAATCAGTGGCTCCTTTAACCCCATCCTGTCTGAGCAAAAAACAGAAGCCCTCCAGCGACCTACACGCAGAGGCGGGGCCAAATCCAAAGCTGAGCCACTGGGAGCTATGAGAACAAAGAAGAGAAAGGGAAATCTCTTCCAGCGCCTCAGAAGCAGCGGATTAAAGCTGCACAATCAACTTGATGTACCCTGCACCTGCGGAATACATGAATAGACAATAAATCATCCCAAATTGAGGAGGTAGACTTTGAGAGCAAGATTTATGATTTTTTCCCCTTTTACTCTTTTTGTGAGTGTGTATGTGTATGCTTCGGTATGAGATTTTGCTGTACTGCTTTTCTTCCACCATTTGTCCTAAGGTTCTATCCATTCGTTTTGTTTCTTTTTAATGTATTTTCTTAATTATTATATTTTAATTTAATAACTTTATTATATTTTACTTTATTTTATTTTACTTTATCTTCTTTCTTTCTTCATTTCCTTCCTTCCTTCCCTCTTTCCTTCCTTCTTTTCTCCCACCGCCCTTCCTCTCTCCCTCCCCCTCCTTTCTTTCTTTCCTTCTTTTCTTCTTTCTTTCTTTCATCCATCCTTCCATCCTTCCTTCCTTCCTTCCTTCCTTCCTTCTTTCCTTCCTTCCTTTCTTTCTTTCTTTCTTCCTACTTCTACTGACTCTTTCTCTCTAAATTTTTTCCCTTTTATTCTGAGCTGTGTGGATGAAAGGCTTTTGGTGCTGCAGCCAGGAGTCAGTGCTGTGCCTCTGAGGTGGGAGAGCCAACTTCAGGACACTGGTCAACAAGAAACCTCCCAGCTCCACATAATATCAAATGGCAAAAATCTCCCAGAGATCTCCATCTCAATGCCAGCACCCAGCTGCACTCAACGAACAGCAAGTTACAATGCTGGACACCCTATGCCAAACAACTAGCAAAAAGGGACACAACCCCACCCATTAGCAGAGAGGCTGCCTAAAATCATAATAAGTCCACAGACGCCCCAAAATACCACCAGACATGGACCTGCCCACCAGAGAGACAAGATCCAGCTTCATCCACCAGAATACAGGCACTAGTCCCCTCCACCAAGAAGCCTACACAACACACTGAACCAACCTTAGCCACTGGGGACAGACACCAAAAACAACAGGAACTACGAACCCGCAGCCTGCAAAAAGGAGACCCCAAACACAGTAAGGTAAGCAAAATGAGAAGACAGAAAAACAGCGCAGATGAAGGAGCAAGAAAAAAACGCACCAGACCTAACAAATGAAGAGGAAATAGGCAGTCTACCTGAAAAAGAATTCAGAATAACGATAGTAAACGTGATCCAAAATCTTGGAAATAGAATAGACAAAATGCAAGAAACATTTAACAAGGACCTAGAAGAACTTAAGATGAAACAAACAGTGATGAACAGCACAATAAATGAAATGAAAAATACTCTAGATGGGGTCAAAAGCAGAATAACTGAGGCAGAAGGACGAATAAGTGACCTGGAAGATAAAATAGTGGAAAAAACTACTGCAGAGCAGAATAAAGAAAAAATAATGAAAAGAACTGAGGACAGTCTCAGAGACCTCTGGGACAACACTAAACACACCAACCTTCAAATTATAGGGGTTCCAGAAGAAGAAGAGAAAAAGAAAGGGACTGAGAAAATATTTGAAGAGATTATAGTTGAAAACTTCCCTAATATGGGAAATGAAATAGTTAATCAAGTCCAGGAAGCACAGAGAGTCCCATACAGGATATATCCAAGGAGAAATATGCCAAGACACACATTAATCAAACTGTCAAAAGTTAAATACAAAGAAAGCATATTAAAAGCAGCAAGGGAAAAACAACAAATAAGACACAAGGGAATCCCCATTAGGTTAACAGCTGATCTCTCAGCAGAAACTCTGCAAGGCAGAAGGAAGTGGCAGGACATACTGAAAGTGATGAAAGAGAAAAACCTGCAACCAAGATTACTCTACCCAGCAAGGATCTCATTCAGATTGGATGGAGAAATTAAAACCTTTACAGACAAGCAAACGCTGAGAGAGTTCAGCACCACCAAACCAGCATTACAACAAATGCTAAAGGAACTTCTCTAGGCAAGAAACACAAGAGAAGGAAAAGACCTACAATAACGAACCCAAAACAATTTAGAAAATGGGAATATGAACATACATATCGATAATTACCTTAAATGTAAATGGACTAAATGCTCCCACCAAAAGACACAGATTGGCTGAATGGATACAAAAACAAGACCCTTATATATGCTGTCTACAAGGGACCCACTTCAGACCTAGAGACACATACAGACTGAAAGTAAGGGGATGGAAAATGATAATCCATGCAAATGGAAACCAAAAGAAAGCTGCAGTAGCAATTCTCATATCAGACAAAATGGACTTTAAAATAAAGACTACTAGAAGAGACAAAGAAGGACACTACATAATGATCAAGGGATCGATCCAAGAAGAAGATATAACAATTGTAAATATTTATGCACCCAACATACGAACACCTCAATACATAACGTAAATACTAACAGCCATAAAAGGGGAAATCGACAGTAACACATTCATAGTAGGGGACTTTAACACCCCACTTTCACCAATGGACAGATCATCCAAAATGAAAATAAATAAGGAAACACAGCTTTAAATGATACATTAAACAAGATGGACTTAATTGATATTTATAGGACACTCCATCCAAAAACAACAGAATACACATTTTTCTCAAGTGTTCATGGAACATTCCCCAGGATAGATCATATCTTGGGTCACAAATCAAGCCTTGGTAAATTTAAGAAAATTGAAATTGCATCAAGTATCTTTTCCGACCACAACGCCATAAAACTAGATATCAATTACAGGAAAAGATCTGTAAAAAAATACAAACACATGGAGGCTAAACAATACACTACTTAATAAAGAAGTGATCACTGAAGAAATCAAAGAGGAAAAAACAAAATACCTAGAAACAAATGACAATGGAGACACGATGATCCAAAACCTATGGGATGCAGCAAAAACAGTTCTAAGAGGGAAGTTTGTAGCAATACAAGCCCACCTTAAGAAACAGTAAACATCTCGAATAAAAAACCTAACCTTGCACCTAAAGCAATTAGAGAAAGAACAAAAAAACCCCAAAGTTAGCAGAAGGAAAGAATCATAAAAATCAGATCAGAAATAAATGAAAAAGAAATGAAGGAAACAATAGCAAAGATCAGTAAAACTAAAAGCTGGTTCTTTGAGAAGATAAACAAAATAGATAAACCATTAGCCAGACTCATCACAAAAAAAGGGAGAAGACTCAAATCAATAGAATTAGAAATGAAAAAGGAGAAGTAACAACTGACACTGCAGAAATACAAAAGATCATGAGAGATTACTACAAGCAACGCTATGCCAATAAAATGGACAAGCTGGAAGAAATGGACAAATTCTTAGAAATGCACAACCTGCCAAGACTGAATCAGGAAGAAATAGAAAATATGAACAGACCAAGCACTGAAATTGAAACTGTGATTAAAAATCTTCCAACAAACAAAAGCCCAGGACCAGATGGCTTCACAGGCGAATTCTATCAAATATTTAGAGAAGAGCTAAGACCTATCCTTCTCAAACTCTTCCAAAATATAGCGGAGAGAGGAACACTCCCAAATTCATTCTATGAGGCCACCATCACCTTGATACCAAAACCACACAAGGATGTCACAAAGAAAGAAAACTACAGGCCAATATCACTGATGAACATAGATGCAAAAACCCTCAACAAAATACTAGCAAACAGAATCCAACAGCACATTAAAAGGATCATACACCATGATCAAGTGGGGTTTATTCCAGGAATGCAAGGATTCTTCAATATACGCAAAACAATCAATGTGATAAACCGTATTAACAAATTGAAGGAGAAAAATCATATGATCATCTCAATAGATACAGAGAAAGCTTTTGACAAAATTCAACATCCATTTATAACAACCCTGCAGAAAGTAAGCATAGAAGGAACTTTCCTCAACATAATAAAGGCCATATATGACAAACCCACAGCCAACATCATCCTCAATGATGAAAAACTGAAAGCATTTACACGAAGATCAGGAAAAAGACAAGGTTGCCCAGTCTCACCACTCTTATTCAATATAGTATTGGAAGTTTTAGCCACAGCAATCAGAGAAGAAAAGGAAAGAAAAGGAATCCAAACCGGAAAAGAAGAAGTAAAGCTGTCACTGTTTGCAGATGACATGATACTATACATAGAGAATCCTAAAGATGCTACCAGAAAACTACTAGAGCTAATCAATGAATTTGGTAAAGTTGCAGGATACAAAATTAATGCATAGAAATCTCTTGCATTCCTATACACTAATGATGAAAAATCTGAAAGTGAAACAAGAAAACACTCCCATTTACCATTGCAACAAAAAGAATGAAATATCTAGGAATAAACCTACCTAAGGAGACAAAAGAACTGTATGCAGAAAATTATAAGACACTGATGAAAGAAATTAAAGATGATACAAATAGATGGAGAGATATACCATGTGCTTGGATTGGAAGAATCAACATTGTGAAAATGACTCTACTACCCAAAGCAATCTACAGATTCAATGCAATCCCTATCAAACTACCACTGGCATTTTTCACAGAACTAGAACAAAAAGTTTCACAATTTGTATGGAAACACAAAATACCCCGAATAGCCAAAGCAATCTTGAGAACGAAAAACGAAGCTGGAGGAATCAGGCTCCCTGACTTCAGACTATATGACAAAGCTACAATAATCAAGACAGTATGGTACTGGCACAAAAACAGAAAGATAGATCAATGGAACAGGATAGAAAGCCCAAAGATAAACCCACACACATATGGTCACCTTATCTTTGATCAAGGAGGCAGGAATGTACAGTGGAGAAAGGACAGCCTCTTCAATAAGTGGTGCTGGGAAAACGGGAAGGTTACATGTAAAAGTATGAGATTAGATCACTCCCTAACACCATACACAAAAACAAGCTCAAAATGGATTAAAGACCTAAATGTAAGGCCAGAATCTATCAAACTCTTAGAGGAAATCATAGGCAGAACACTCTATGACATAAATCACAGCAAGATTCTTTTTGACCCACCTCCTAGAGAAATGGAATTAAAAACAAAAATAAACAAATGGGACCTAACGAAACGTCAAAGCTTTTGCACAGCAAAGGAAACCATAAACAAGACCAAAAGACAACCCTCAGAATGGGAGAAAATATTTGCAAATGAAGCAACTGACAAAGGATTAATTCCCCAAAATTAAAAGCAGCTCATTCAGCTCAATAACAATAAAACCAACAACCCAATCCAAAAATGGGCAGAATACCTAAATAGACATTTCTCCAAAGAAGATATACAGACTGCCAACAAACACATGAAAGAATGCTCAACATCATTAATCATTAGGGAAATACAAATCAAAACTACAATGAGATATCATCTCACACCAGTCAGAATGGCCATCATCAAAAAATCTAGAAACAATAAATGCTGGAGAGAGTGTGGAGAAAAGGGAACACTCCTTCACTGCTGGTGGGAATGCAAATTGGTACAGCCACTATGGAGAACAGTATGGAGATTCCTTAAAAAAAACAAATAGACCTACCATATGACCCAGCAATCCCACTACTGGGCATATACCCTGAGAAAACCATAATTCAAAAAGAGTCATGTACCAAAATGTTCATTGCAGCTCTATTTAAAATAGCCCAGAGATGGAAACAACCTAAGTGCCCATCATCAGATGAATGGATAAAGAAGATGTGACACATATATACAATGGAATATTACTCAGCCATAAACAAACGAAATTGAGCTATTTGTAATGAGGTGGATACACCTAGATCTGTCATACAGAGTGAAGTAAGTCAGAAAGAGAAAGACAAATACCATATACTAACATATATATATGGAAATTAAGGGAAAAAATGCCATGAAGAACCGAGGGGTAAGACAGGAATAAATACACAGACCTACTGGAGAACGGACTTGAAGATATGGGGAGGAGGGAGGGTGAGCTGTGACAAAGCGAGAGAGAGGCATGGACATATATACACTACCAAACGTAAGATAGATAGCTAGTGGGAAGCAGCCGCATAGAACAGGTATATCAGCTCCGTGCTTTGTGACTGCCTGGAGGGGTGGGATAGGGAGGGTGGGAGGGAGGGAGTTGCAAGAGGGAAGAGATATGGGAACATATGTATATGTATAACTGATTCACTTGGTTATAAACAGAAACTAACACACCATTCTAAAGCAATTATACCCCAAAAAAGGTGTTAAAAAAAACACAGCACTAATGGTCACTTGATATTCTAAATAATTGCAGGCCTGTAAATGACACCTGCCCTCTAAACAAATCCTTGGGTCATAAATCCAGCAAAAAACTCAAAAGATGTGCACATTTTAAAATGACAAAAGACATGCATATTTTAAAACGACAATTTCAAAAGGCATATTTTTCGCTCCTTTTGTCTTCTCTTTCTTTTTCTTTCTCTCTTTTTTTTTTGTTATAGAAAAAGACATGGAAAAACGCTCAACGTCAGGAATTAATAAAGCCATGCAAATCCAGTCTAGAAACACATTCACTTCACAGCCGTCAGAAGGATCATCAGCAAAGAAGTCTACATAGTATAAATGCTGAAGGGGTTTTAGAGAACTGTGTACCCTCTAGCAGCTGGTGGAATGTCACCTGGTAACAGCCAGTACAGAGAACAAAATGGAGGTGTGTTTAAAGGTAAAACTTGAGCTACCATGTGATCTGCTAGGCCCACTGATGGGCCTATCCACTGAGTAGACCTGAATCAAAAAGACACAGGCTGGCAATCCTTCACTGCAGCAACATGTACCATAGCCAAGAGCTGGAAGAAACCAAAATGTCCATCAAAAGAAAAATGCACCAGGAAGAAGTGGTCCATGTACACAATGGAATATTAGCCATGGAAAAGCATGGAACAATGCTGTTGGCACCACCATAGAAGGATCTAGAGATAATCACCCTACCTGAAGTAAGAAAGAAAACGAAAGACAGATATCCTATTACATCACTTATAGGTGTTACCTAAAAATTGATATCCATGAAATAATTTCCAAGAGAAGGACACTCATAGATTCAGAAAACCAAATTATGTTTAACCAAATGGAAAGGTGTAAGGAATGTATGAATAAGGATATGGAGGTTAACAGACATGTAGTAATACATATGAAATATATAATCACAAAATACCTATGGAATGCTAAAAGAGGTGGACTCAACACTCTGTAATAACCTACACGGGAAAGGATCCAAAGATGAATAGATCAATACATTGATATAATGAATCAGATTCCGTACACCTAGAAAAAACACAGTATTTTTATCCAATTTGCTGTGATAATAAATAAAAATTAAATGTAAAAAACAAACAAGAAGTAAGGAGATATAAGCTCTTGGGAGTTTGCCGTGGCACATTCTGCTCTAATTTGCAGCTTACAAACACGATTTCCAGGAACCCTCTGTTGCCCAAAAACCCAGAGTTGGAAATGTAGAAATGCTGCCGCCTTGTGGCCGTTTCCCACAAGAGCGGCTTTAAAACCACAGCTAACGGTCACTTAACATTCACAAGGACTCAGGACAGTAAAGGACAACTGCCCTCAAAAATACACAACTGGCAAAATTTTCAAGGAGATAGTATGAAGAGGTAAATTTTACTCATTATTTTTCTAAAAACAAGGAAAATGGATAAAAGCTCTACAACATAAATTTTTAAACTCATGCAAATCTAGCCTACAAAAAGATTTCAACACACACACATCAACTACCATCAGCCAAAGGTCTACAAACAATAAATGCTGAAGGGGTTTTAGAGAACTGTGTACCCTCTAGCTGCTGGTGAGATGTAAAGTGGTAAGAGCCAATAGTGAGAACAGAAAGGAGCTGTGTTTAAAAGTAAAAATTGAGCCAGCATTCCATTCAGCAGGTCAACCACTGAACCTCTCACCTGAAAATACCAGAGTCGAGAAGGCACAGGCTGCAACAGCTTCACTGCAGGATTTTTCACAATAGCCAAGACACGGAAGCAACCAACATGTCCATCAATGCATGAATGGATAAAGAAGAAGTGGTCCATGTACATAATGGAATATTAGCCATGGAAAACAGTGAAACACTGCTCGTTGAGGCACCATTTATGAGCCTAGATATAATCTCAGAACATGCCGTAAGTCAGAAAGAAAAAGACATATAGTATGATATCACTTATAGGTGTTATCTAACAACTGACAAAAATGATAGCATTTTCACAGAGAAAGAAACTCACAGACTTAGAAAACAAACTATTCTTATGTAAATGGAAAGGTGGGTGGTATGGAAAATTAAGATTAGGGTTACCATATGTGTACAAATACCTACTAAATACATTTATCAAAGAGACCGACCATATAGCAAGGGAGGTCAATGGAGCACTCTGCAATAATTTACATGGGAAGAGTATCTGTACATGAATATATTACATATGTGTGTGTGTGTGTGTGTGTGTGTGTATATATATATATATGTAATGTACAAATGAACCAGATTGTATACACCTAGGACAAACAATATTCTAAATATTACCTCGATTTAAAAAGACTAAAAAATCGAACAAGAAATAATGGAATATTAACTTACTGGGTTTTTTCCTAGCACATTCCATTCTAATTTACAACCTGGGAACACAACTTCCAGAAATGTTGTGCTGCCCTAGAAACCAGTTGTGGGAACGGAGAAATGCTGCCGCCTTGTGGCCGTTTCCCCCAACAGCACCTTTAAAGCCAGTAGTAGTGGTCACTAAATATTCACACTCATTACAAGCCTGTAAATGTCACCTGTTCTCAAAAAAATCCTGGGGTCAAAAATCGACGAAAAATTCAAAACAGGGCAGCCTTCCCAGAAGACCACTTCAAGTGGTTTATTGTACTCACAGTTTTTTTCTGTTTTTGTTTAACAGAAAGAAAACAAAGCATGGAAAAATGCTGAACATTAGGAATTATTAAAGACATGCAAATCCAAATGACAAAAACCTATCAGCTCACACCAGTCATAATGGCCATCAGCAAAAATTCTGCAAACAATAAATGCTGAAGGGGTTGTGGAGAAATGTGCACCCTCGTTTCTCAGTGAGACATGGTAAGAACCAGTAATGAAACCACAAAGGAGGTGCCTTGATAAGGTAAATATTGAGCTACCATTCAATCAAGCATACCCACTGCTGGGCCTATCACCTGAGAGGATGAGAATCAAAAAGACGCAGGGTGGCAATCCTGCACTCCAGCAATATTTACCACAGCCAACACTTGGAAGCAACAAAAATGTCTGTCAACAGAGGAAGGCACAAAGAAGAAGTGGTCCATGTACACAATGGAATATTACTCCAATAAAAAAAATATATAATTTCAATTTAGAAACCAAACATAAGTAAGGAGACATCAGCTTTTGGGGGTTTGTCCGGGCACATTCCTCTCTAATATACCACTGAGGAACACCACTGGCAGGAAGGACTCTTTCCGTAATTCCCAGAATGGGGAAAGGAGAAATGCTGCCGCACAATGGCCAATACCTGCAACAGCAGCTTTAAAACCTCTGCTAATGGTCACTTCATATGCACAAGTACTGGAGGGCTGTAAATGAAACCTGCCCTCAGAATGTCTTCAGGGAGGTAATGGCCAAAATATTTCAAAATGTGACACATACTTCAAGAAAACCATTTGAAGAGGTAAGCGCTACTCACAGCTTGAAAAAAAAAAGAGGACATGCCTGAAAGTTCAATTGCAAGGGATTATGAGATGCATGCAAATCCAACCTCAAAGAGGTGTCAGCTCACACCTGTCAGAATAAACATCAGCAGAAAAACTACAAACAATAATTGCTGAAAGGGTTGTGGACAAGGGCATACCCTCAAATTTAAGTGGAACATAACCTGGTAAGAGCCACTAATGAGAACAGAATGGAGACGCCTTTACAAGGTAAACATTTTGCTACCATATGATCCAACAGGCCCTCTCCTGGGCCTATAACCGAAGAAGACATAATTGAAAGACACAGGCAGGCAAATGTGCATTTCAGCAGTGTTACAATAACCAAGACATGGAAGCAACCAAAAAGTCCATCAACAGGTGAGTGGACAAAGAAAAACTGGTCCACGTACAGATGGAATATTAGCCAAGGAAAACAATGACACAATGCCATTTGCATCACCATAGATGAGTCTAGAAGTAATCACGCAACTTGTAGTAAGTCAGAAAGTGAAAGACACGTATCCTGTGATATCACTTATAGGTGTTACCTAAAAATTGATACCAGTGAAGATATTTCCACAGAGAAAGGCAATCACAGATTCATTAAACAAACTTATGGTTCACCAATGGAAAGGTGTGAGGATTGGATACATTAGGATGTCAGAGTTAACAGAGATCTACAAACACAGGTGAAGTATATAATCACCAAAGACCTACGGAATACCAAGAGAAGACTACTCAACATTGTGTCATAACCTAAAATGGGAAAAGGATCCAAAGAAGAAAAGAGATATGTATATGTGGAAAACAACCACATCTTGCACACCTAAAACAAGCAAAACATTGTAATCACACTTGCTGTGATAAACAATGAAAATTAAATTTTAAAAAAGAACAATATTTAGTGAGATATAAACTTCAGGGGCTTTTTCTTGGCCCATTCCATTCTAATTTGCAACCTAGAACAGGACTTCCATTGAGGCTCTGTTTCCCTAGTAACCAGATTTGGTTAATGAGAACTACTGCCGCCTTGTGGCCGTTTCACACAACAGCAGCTCTAACTGCAGCTGTAATGGTTACTTGATAGTCAAAATAATTGCAGGCCTGTAAATGACACCTGTCCTCAAAACAATCCTTCGGTCGTAAATCGAGCAAAAATCTCAAAAGACATCCATATTTCAAAACGACAATTTCAAGAGGCATATTTTATGCACATTTTATATTCTGTCTCTTTTTTTGTTATAGAAAAAGGCATGGAAAAACGCTCAACATCAGGAATTCATAAAGCCATGCAAATCCAGTCTAGAAACACATTCACCTCACAGCCGTCAGAAGGATCATCAGCAAAAAAGTCTACATAGTATAAATGCTGAAGGGGTTTTAGAGAACTGTGTACCCTCTAGCTGCTGATGGGATGTAACCTGGTAACAGCCAGTACAGAGAACAAAATGGAGGTGTGTTTAAAGGTAAAACTTGAGCTACTATGTGATCTCGTAGGCCCACTGATGGGCCTATCCGCTGAGTAGACCTGAATCAAAAAGACACAGGCTGGCAATCCTTCACTGCAGCAACATATACCATAGCCAAGAGCTGGAAGAAACCAAAATGTCCATCAACAGAAAAATGCACCAAGAAGAAGTGGTCCATGTACACAATGGAATATTAGCCATGGAAAAGCATGGAACAGTGCCCTTGGCACCACCATAGAAGGATCTAGAGATATTCACCCTACCTGAAGTAAGAAAGAAACCGAAAGACAGATATCCTATTACATCACTTATAGGTGTTACCTAAAAATTGATACCCATGAAATAATTTCCAAGAGAAGGACACTCATAGATTTAGAAAACCAAATTATGTTTAACCAAATGGAAAGGTGTAAGGAATGTATGAATTAGGATACGGGGGTTAACAGACATGTACTAATATATATGAAATATATAATCACAAAATACCTATGGAATACCAAGAGAGGTCTTCTCAACACTCTGTAATAACCTACATGGGAAAGGATCCAAAGATGAATAGATCTATACATAGATATAATGAAGCAGATTCTGTTCAGCTAGAACACACACAACAATTTTCTCAAATTTGCTCTTTTAATTAATAAAAATTAAATTTAAAAAAAGCAAACAAGAATTATGGAGATATAAGCCCTTGGGCGTTTGCCCTGACACATTCCACTCTAAATTGCAGCCTACAAACATGATTTCCAGGAAAGATCTCTTGCCCAAAAACCCAGAATTGGAAACGTAGGAATGCTGTCGCCTTGTGCCATTTCCCGCAAGAGCGGCTTTAAAACCACAGGTAACCATCACTTAACATTCACAAGGTCTCACTCTGGGCTGTAAAGCACACCTGCCGTCAAAACTTGTGCTGAGGTATGGAATGGCCAAAAAAATTCAAACCTGGCAAATTTTTCAAGGAGATAGTATGAAGAGGTAAGTTTTACTCCCTATTTTTCAAATAAAAAAAGAAAATGGATAAAAGCTCAACATCAGGAATTATTAGACTCATGCAAATCTAGCCTACAAAAAGGTTTCAACTCACGCAAGTCAACTACCATCAGCCAAAAGTCTACAAACAATAAACGCTGAAGGTGTTTTAGAGAACTGTGTATCCTCTAGCTGCTTGTGAGATGTAAAGTGGTAAGATCCGGTAATGAGAACAGAAAGGAGCTGCGTTTAAAAGTAAAAATTGAGATGTCATTCGATCCAACACGCCCACCACTGGGCCTATCACCGAAGCGCCGAATCGAGAAGACACACGCTGACAAACCTGTACTGAAGTAATACTGAAAATAGCCAGGACATGGAAGCAGCAAAAATGTCAGTTAACAGATGAATGGACAAAGAAGAAGTGGTACATGTACCTAATGGAAGATTAGCTTTCAAAAAAATGAACAATGTCATTTTCATGACTGCAGGTGGGTCTAGAAATAATCATATTATGTGAAGTCAAAAGTGTATGATATGTATCCTATGATGTAATTTATAGATGTTATCTTAAGATTCCTACCAATGAACATATTTCCAAAGGAAAAGACACTCAGAAACGTATAAAACAAACTAATGGTTAACCAAAATGAAAGGTGAGAGGATGAGTAAATTAGGATTATGGGGTTAACATACATACACTAATATATGTTATAAGCATATAAACTTATAATATATAAAATATACAAATTATATAATCATTAATATATATAAATTATATAATCACCAAACACCTACCAAATACCAAGGGAGCTCTACTCAACACTCTATAATAACCTACATGGTAACAGGATCCAATGATGAACAGATATATGTATGAAAAATTGATCCTAATTGGTACATCCAGAGAATCACAACACTCTAATAAAATTTACTCCAACAGGGGCTTCCCTAGTGGCGCAGTGGTTGAGAATCTGCCTGCCAATGCAGGGGACATGGATTCGAGCCCTGGTCTGGGAGGATCCCACATGCCCATGAGCCACAACTACTGAGCTTGTGCATCTGCAGCCTGTGCTCCACAACAAGAGAGGCCACAATAGTGAGAGGCCCACGCACCTCGATGAAGAGTGGTCCCCGCTTGCCGCAACTAGAGAAAGCCCTCGCACAGAAACGAAGATGCAACACAGCCAAAAATAAATAAATAAATATTAAAGGCAAAGGAGAGAGGGGAAATTGTAGATCGAGGAAGAATCTAGTTTAAAAAAAATTTACTCCAATAAGAAACATAAAATAAATTTAGAAAACAAACGTAAGTAGGAGAGAAAAGCTTTTGGGAGTTTGTCCTGGGACATTCCACTACAACTTGCAACCTAGGACCACAACTTCAAGGAAGGCTCTCCTGTCCTTGTAACCAAAGTTGGGAATGTAGAAATCTGCCGCCTTGTGGTCAATTCCCGCAACAGCAGCTTTAATCCCAGTGCTATTGGTCACTTAATATTCACAAGGACTGCAGGGCTTTAAATGACACCTGCCCTCAAAAAATATCTTGCGGTCAGGAATGGACATTAATATGCAAAACAGTAGAAAATCCGGAGAAGACAATTTCGAGAGGTAAATTTCCTCACAGTGTTTGTTTTTAAGGACATGAAAAAATGTTCAACATCAAAAATTACTAGGGACATGCAAATTTAAACTACCAAAAGGTATCAGCTCACAATAGTCTGAATGGCCATCAGAGAAAAATGTCTGCAAACAATAAATGCTGAATGGGTTTCCGAGAATGGATACACTCATATGCTGTTGCTGAGATGTAAACTGGTAACAGCCACTAATCAGAACAGAATGACGGTGCCTTTAAAAGGTAAAAATTGAGCTACTATGTGATCCTGCCAAAACACTAATGGGCCTGTAACCCGAGAACACCAGAATTCAGAAATACCCAGGTACCCAAAAATGCTCTTCAGCGGTACTTACAATAGCCAGACATGGATGCAAGCAAAATGTTCAAAAACAAATGAATGGGCAAAGAAGTGGTACATGTACACAATCGAATATTATCCATGGAAATGATGAAACAATGTCTTTTCCATCACCACTGATGAACCTAGGGGTAATCATACTACGTAAAGTAAGTCACAAAAAGAAAGACAAATATCCGATGACATCATTTACTAGGGTTATCTAAAAATTGATACCCATGAATATATTTCCACTGCGAAAGACCCACGCAGACTTTGAAAAAGGTGAAAGGAATGGAAAAATTAGGATGTTGGGGTTAACATGCATTTAATAATTCATATAAAATATATAATCAAGAAGGACCTACTGGATGCCAAGGGAGGTCTACTCAACTCTCTCTAATGACCAACATGTGAAAGATTCTAAACCTGATTAGATGTATGTATACATATGAATGAACCAGCTTCTTTACACCTAGAACAAACACAACATTGTAATCAAATTTACTCTGATAAGAAATAAAAATTAAATTAAACAAGAAGTAATGTGACACAAGATTTTGTGTATTTGTCCTGGCACTTTACACTCCAATTTACAATCTAGGAAGAGGAATTCCACTAAACCAATGTTTTACTTAGCAATCAAGGTGAGTATGAATAAATTCCACTGCCATGTTGCCCTTTCCTGCAACTTTAAAAACAATGCTTATGGGTACTTAATATTCAGAAGAACTGTTGGGCTCTACATGACACCCACAATCAGGAAATGTCCACGGGTAGGTAAGCAAAATAAATTCCAAAGGAACAGACTTTCAAGATCCTATTTCAATAGGTAAATTTTACACTGTTTAAAAGAAAAGCACTTGAAAAGATGTTCTAATTCCTATATTATTAGCGTCATGGAAATCAAAACTACAATGAGGGGTCACTTCACATGAGTAAGAATAGCCACCATTGAAACATCTACAAACAGTAAATGCTTGAGAGGTTGTAGAAAAAAGGCAACCCTCCTATGCTGCTGTTGGGATCTAACATGGTAACAGCCACTATAAATAAGAGTATGGAGGTGCCTTTACAAGGTAAATTTAGAGGTACCATATGATCCAGCTGTCCCACTCCCAGGCGTATAACAGGAGAAAACCAGAATTGGAAAACACACATGCACCCATATGTGTACCGCAGCACAATTTACAACGTCTAAGACATGGAAGCAACCAAAATATCCATCAGCCGATGGACGGATAAAGAAGCGGTACATGTTCACAGTGAAATATTACTCAGAAATGAAAAGAATGAAGGAATGCCATTTGCAGCATCATAGATAGAATTAGAGATAATCATACTAAGTGAAGTAAGTCAGAAAGAGAAAGTCAAATATCATATGATACTACTTATAGCTGAAATTTAAAAATTGATACCAATGAACTAATTTACAAGAGAGAAACAGGGACTTTCCAGGTGGTCCAATGGTTAAGAATCTGAGCTTCCAATTCAGGGGGCATGGGTTCGATCCCTGGTGTTGGGAGAACTAATATCACACGTGCCTTGCAGTACAGTCAAAAAAATAAAATAAAAGAGAGAGAAACAGACTCACAGACTTAGAAAACAAACTTATGCTTACCCAATGAGAAAGGTGGGTGGAAGGAATAAATCAATCAGGAGGCTGGGGGAAATATTTACACACTAATACATATAAAATAGATTATCAACAAGGACCTACTGCATAACAAAGGGAAGTCTACTCAACACTCTCTAATAACCTATATGGGAAAAGGATCTGAAGATGAATAGACATATGAATATACATAACTGAACAAGATTCTGTACGCCTACCACAAACAGAATATTTTAAATCAACTTTACTCCAATAAAAAAGAAAAATTAAATTAAAACAAAAACAAGAAGTAACAAAACAGAAGATTTGGGGTGTTTTTTCTGCCACAGCCCACACTAATTTACAATCCAAGAGCCCGTCTTCCACAGTGGGTCTGGTTACCCAAGTAACCAGAGAGGGGCATGAAGGAAATCCTAACATCTGTGCCCATTTCCACAACAGCAACTTTAAAACATGTGCTTATGGGCACTTCATATTCACAAGGACTGCCAGGGTGTAAATGACACCCGCCCTTAACAAATGTCCTGTGGTAGTTATCGAGCAAAAATTCAAAATAGTCAGACTCCAAAAATCCAATGTCAACTGTAACTTTTCCTCACAGTGTTTAAAAAAAACACATGCAAAGATGCTCAAAATCTCGAATTATTGGACAGACACATGCAAAGCAAAACTACAACAAGGTATCACCTCACGCAGTCAGAATGACCATCATCAAAACGTTTACAAACCATAAATGCTGGAGAGGACATGGAGAAAAGGGAACCCTCCTATGCTGTTGGTGTGATGTAAGCTGGTAACAGCCACTATAAAGTACAGTATGGAGATGCCTCTTAAAAGTAAAAATAGAGCTACCATATCATCCAGCAGTCTTATTTCTGGGTGTACATCTGCAGAAAGCCAGAAATGAAAATGGCAAATGCACCCAAACCCAAACACACACTGCAGCACTGTTTACAAGAGCCAAGACATGGAGGCAACCAAAATGTCCATCAACAGATGAATGGATAATGAAGAAGTTGTACATGTACACAATCAAATAAATATTACTCAGAAATGAAAAAACATGATCACCTCTAGGTCCATTCCTGTTGCTGCAAATGACATTATTTCATTCTAAGTGAAGTAAGTCAGATAGAAAAAGACAAATATCATATGATATCACTTATAGTGGAGTCTAAAAAATGATAGACCTGAACAAATTTATAAAACAGAAACAAACCAACAGACTTCATATATCCTTCAGGGAGAAAAAATTTTAAATGTTTCCAATCACTAAATGTCAACCTGAAAAATGTAAGCAATAAATAACATTGTAAAGGTATTAATTCTCCCCAAATTAACCTATACCAGGCATTAGCAAACTAAACCTGGAGATCACATCCAGCCTATCATCTTCTTTTGTAAATTAAATTTAATGAATGATCCACAAGAAAACCCATAATGAGACATCAGGTCACACCTCTCAACGTGGCTATTATTCCAAAGTATACAAATATGAAATGTTGTTCATGACATGGAGAAGGCAATCCTAGTACACTGGTGGTGGGATTGTAAGTTGGTACACCCACTATGAAAAGAATATGGAGGTCCTGATAAAAGCTAAAAGTAGAACGATCAGATTAGCCAGCAATTCCACTGCTTGGTATATGTCCAAAGAAAATGAAGACACCAATTTGACAAGATACATGCAACCCAATATTCATAGCAGCATTATTTACAATTGCCAACATATGGAAGCAAACTAAATGTCCATCAACAGATGAGTGGATAAAGAAGATGTGGTATGTATACACAATAGACTATTACTCAGCCATTAAAAAGGATCAAATTCTGCCATTTGCAACAACATGGATAGGCCTAGAATATTTATACCTACTTAAGTTAGAGAAGGGCAAATACACTATGTTCTCACTTCTCTGTAGAATCTAAAAATGCAAGAAATGTATGTATATAACAAAACAGAAATAGACTCACAGAGAACAAATTAGTGGTTACTGGTGGGGCGACTTAAAGGAGGAGGGAAAAACAGTAGTTTGTTTCTCTAAATCCAGTACCCCTATGTATGAAATAAACAAACAAGGATATATAGTACAACACAGGGAAATATAGATATTATTGTGTAATCACTTTAGTGGAACACGATCTATAAAAATATTCAATCCATATGTTGTACCCCTGAGACTAATGTAATATTGTAAATCAACTATACTTCAATTTAAATAATCCATAGGGTGGCTGAATGGATTAAAGAAAGTTCAATTATACTGTGTACAAGATATTCATGTTAACTTCTAATCCATATATAGCATAAAATTGAAAGACTGGGAACAAAATACTCCATGAAAATGATACTTGACTGACTAGTCTATTATGAGATAAAAAAGACTTGAAGTCAAACCTCTCAAAGGAAAGAAGGTTATCATATAATGATAAATGGATTAATTCATCAAGAAATCATGACAATTATAAATATGTATGTATCCAGCTTTGGAGCCTCTCAACATATAAAGAATATATTAACCCACGTGAAGGGGAAAATGTGCAGAAATAAAATAATGGTAAGAAACATCGATACCCAACTTTCAACACTGTATAGATCATCCGGACATAATATCAATCAGGAAACACTGAACCTGAACACACACTTGATATCAAATGAACCTAACATACATCTACAGTATATTCCACTCAACAGCAGCAAACTTTCCATTGTTCTTAAGTACACATAGAACATTGCCTAGGGTAGATCCTATGTTAAGCCACAAAACAAGTCTTCAAAAATCCAAGAATATTGAAATCATATCAAGGATCATTTCCAACCACAATGGTATGAAACTGAAATTCAATATTAAAAAGAATAATTGAAAATTCAAGAACACTTGGAAATTGGACAATAAGCTCCTGAATAGCCAATGCATACAGGAATAAATCAAAACGGAAATTTAAAAGAAATCTTAAAGCAAACAAAATTGGAAACACAAAGTACCTAAATTTATGGAATACAGGAACAAGACTGCAATTCAAAGAGTTATGTTTACAGTAATAGATGCATATATTTTCAAAGAATTCTTGAGAGGGGATCAAGATGACAGCGTAGGAAGATACTGAGCTCCCCTGCTGCCAAAGGCACACCCAAATTACAACAACTTACACGGAAATTATCTCTGAAGACCAGCAGGGAATGTTTTCCACAACTAAAGATATAAGGAAGGGGAAACCACAAGGCAGGTAGGAGGACTGGAAACACAGTCTAATTGGAACCCACACATATAGCACAGTGACCCACAGCTGGAAGATATCACAATTGCATAGGTCCTCCACATGGAGGGAAGGGTATGAGCCTGGCATTAGGCTGCTCAGCCCAGGGTTCCTGCACTGGAAGAAAAGAACACAGCAGGTCTGGCTTTGAAAACTTGCAGGGCTTATTTTCAGGAAATCTGGAGACGAAAGGAAACTGAGACTGCTCTCATAGGGCACACACAAATCTCACATGTTCTCAGTCCCTGTGCAGAGCCAATAGAGTGAAAGACACGTGTGCCAGACCCACTTGCTAATCTCGGAGAGCTCCTTGGAAAGGCAAGAGGCAACTGGGACTCCCACTAGGAACTGAGACATGGGCAAGCAACATTTTAGAATCTTCCCTGGAACTGATTAGAACCAGGGGCCTGCCCCATTTACCACCATGCCCATAGCACTCCCGCACCAGAAGGCCTCACAACCAGACACACTGGGGGCCTACGCTGTCCACCTGTGCACCTGGAGCACCACACAGCCACCCATAATGGAGGGCTGCCTTGGATATCAGCACACCCATGGCAATCAATCACATACTGCAGGGGCTCACAGCCATTTAGGCCAGGGTCCAATACCACCTACCAGCTTGTCTACAGCAGTTGGCCCCGCCGTAAGAGAAAGGTGTGTGCAACCCACACAGGGGACACCCCTGGAGCGTGTGGCTCTGCTGGCCAGAGGACAATGTGCTGCTGGGCCCTATCAGTCATCTCCTATATAAGGCCACTTCTCTGCGACCCAGGAATATAACAACCTGAACCTAATGAATAAAGATGTACAGAGAATTAGGAAACATAAGGAAATAGAGGAATATGTTACAAATGAAGTAACAAGACATGACATCAGAAAAAGAACTGAATAAAACAGGGATAAGCATTCTACCCGATAAAAAAAAGTGTTCACAGTAATGATTATAAAGACGCTCAGCCAAGTCAGGAGAAGAATAGATAGACATAGTGAGAATTTCAACAGAGTAATAACATGTCAAAAAGAACAAAACAGTGAACAATACAATAAAAGAGATTAAAACACACACACATGTACATGAGAGAAGCCACATTATACTGTATGATACAGAAGAACAGATCAGTGAAATGGAAAACAGAGTAGTGAAAATCACCTAAACTGAATAGCACAAAGTAAAAGCAATTAAGGGTATACGTAAAGGGACCTCTGAGACAACATCAAGAATATTAACATGAGCATTACAGGGGCCCCAGAACGAGGAGAAGAGAGAAACGGGCAGATAACTTATTGGAGGATAGAGTAACTGATAACTTTCCTAACCTGGGGAAGGAAACACACATCCAGGTCCAGGAAAAACAGAGTCCCAAACAAGATGAAGACAAACAGGTCCAACCAAGACATATTTTAAAGCTCCAAAACTTTAAAAATTTAAAGAGTGATCACAGAGGCAGTGAAATAAAAGGGTCTAGTTATGTTCAAGGTATTCCCATAAGACTGTCAGATGACTTCTCAGCACAATTTTCAAACTAGGAAGGAATGATAGGATATAATCAATGGGCTAAAAAGAAAAAGTCTACAACAGGAATACTCTACCAGCAAAATTATTATTCAGAATTGCAGGACAGGGCTTCCCTGATGTCACAGTGGTTGAGAATCTGCCTGCCAATGCAGGGGACACGGGTTCGGGCCCTGATCCAGGAAGATCCCACATGCCACAGAGCAACTAAGCCTGTGTGCCACAACTACTGAGCCTGTGCTCTAGAGCCCATGAGACACAACTACTGAGCCTGCTAGCCACAACTACTGAAGCCTGAGCACCTAGAGCCCATGTTGCACAACAAGAAGAGCCACTGCAATGAGAAGCCCATGCACCACAACGGCCCATGCACCACAACGAAGAGTAGCCTCCACTTGCCACAACTAGAGAAAAGCCCAAGCACTGCAATGAAGACCTAATACAGACAAAAATAAATAAATAAATTTATGGAGGAAAGAAAGAATTGAAGGAGAGACCAAGAGTTTCCCAGACTAGCAAAAGCTAAAAGAGTTCATCACTAATAAACCAGCCTTATATGCAATGTTGAAGGAATTTACTTAAGCTTAAAAGAAGTCTCACTAATTATTGATAGTAACAAGAAAACAAACAAAAGTAAAAATCTCACTGAAAAACCTATACATAGAGTAAGGGTAATAGATCAAACATTTTTTTAGCTTCTGTAAAGAATAAAAGACAATAGTAGTATGTTTTTTTTTAAAAAAAGACAGGGCCCAAATAAATCAGAATTGAAAGCGATGATGTTACAACAGACACCACAGAAATACAAAGTATCCTAAGATACACACAGGGTAACTCAGGGCTCAGACTGGACAGAGCCTAGTCTCCCTTCCACTGTACATGAGTTACACGAGCCTCAGGAACTGAGGAGGGGGTCCCTGAGGGGAGGCACAAGATAGAAGATGTTAGGCACTAACCTGACTCTATTTATGTTAAACCTGCCTGAACTACATTCACATGAGATTGTTTTGTCCTGAATGTACATTGGCACCTTTAGTCTGAACTGCAGATCTTTGGCTTCACCACCTCCACTGACAGCATTAGCTTCACCTGCTGTGGACCGTCTCCTATAGGATTTCTAGAACCACAAAGCATCGAAGTTTCACAGGACACAGAGTCTGTGAGACTCCACTCAGTCTCAGAGTCTCAACCCCACTCAGAGACATAGAGTCACAACAGAGACTCCACTCTTGGAGGACACACACAGTAGTGTGCACATCAGGACCCAAGGGAAGGAGCAGTGACCCCATAGGAGACTGAGCAGACCTACCTGCTAGTTTTAGAGGGTCTCCTGCAGAGGTGGGGGGTGACTGGGTCTCACCGTGCGGACAAGGACACTGGCAGCAGAAGTTCTGGGAAGTCCTCCTTAGCATGAGCCCTCCTAGAGTCCGCAGGTACCCCCACCAAAGAGCCAGGTGGGCCACAGTTCTGGGTCGCCTCAGGCCAAACAACAAACAGAGAGGGAACTCTGCCCCATGCATCAGCAGACAAGCGGATTAAAGTTTTATTGAGCTCTGCCCACCAGAGCAACACCCAGCTCTACCCACCACCAGTCCCTCACATCAGGAATGCTGCACAAGCCTCTAAGATAGACTCATCCAGCAGAGAGCAGACAGCAGCAGCAAGAAGAACTACAGTTCTTCAGACTGTGGATGGAAAACCACATTCACAGAAAGATAGACAAAATGAAAAGGCAGAGGAATTTGTACCAGATGAAGGAACAAGATAAAACCCCAGAAAAACAACTAAATGAGGTGGAGATAGGCAACCTTCCAGAAAAAGAATTCATAATAATGATAGTGAAGATGATCCAAGACCTTGGAAAAAGAATGGAGGCAAAGATCGAGAAGATGCAAGAAATAATTAACAGAGACCTAGAAGAATTAAAGAACCAACAAACAGAGATGAACAATACAATAACTGAAATGAAAAATACACTAGAAGGGGGATTCCCTGGTGGCGCAGTGGTTGAGAGTCCACCTGCCGATGCAGGGGACATGGGTTCGTGCCCTGGTCTGGTAAGATCCCACATGCCAAGGAGCGGCTGGGCCCATGAGCCATGGCCGCTGAGCCTGCACATCCAGAGCCTGTGCTCCACAATGGGAGAGGCCACAAAAGTGAGAGGCCTGCGTACTGCAAAAAAAAAAAAAAAATACACTAGAAGGAATCAATAGTAGAATAACTGAGGCAGAAGAACCGATAACTGGCCTGGAGACAGAAAGGTGGAATTCACTGCTGCAGAAAAGAATAAAGAAAAAAGAATGCAAAGAAATGAAGACAGCTTAAGAGACCTCTGGGATAACATTAAACGCAACAAAATTTGCATTATAGGGATCCCAGAAGGTGAAGAGAGAGAGAAAGGACCCGAGAAAATATTTGAAGAGATTATAGTCGAAAACTTCCCTAGCACGGGAAAGGAAATAGTAGCCACCCAAGTCCAGAAAGCACAGAGAGTCCCAGGCAGGATAAACCCAAGGAGAAAAATGCCGAGACACATAATAATCAAACTGACAAAAATTAAAGACAAAGAAAAATTATTGAAAGCACAAGGGAAAAATGACAACATACAAGGGAACTCCCATAAGGTTAACAGCTGATTTCTCAGCAGAAACTCTACAAACCAGAAGGGAGTGGGCTGATATATTTAAAGTGATGAAAGGGAAGAACCTACAACCAAAAGAACTCTACCCAGCAAGATCTCATTCAGATTCAATGGAGAAATCAAAAGCTTTACAGACAAGCAAAAGCTAAGAGAACTCAGCACCACCAAACCAGCTCTACAACAAATGCTAAAGGAACCTATCTAAGTGGGAAACACAACAGAAGAAAAGAATCTACAAAAACAAACACATAACAATTAAGAAAATAGTAATAGGAATATACATATCAATACTTACCTTAAATGTGAATGGATTAAATGCTCCAAACAAAAGACACAGTCTTGCTGAATGGATACAAAAACAAGATCCATGTATATGCAGTCTATAAGAGACCCATTTCACACCTAGGGAAACATACAGACTGAAAGTGAGGGGATGGAAAAGGATATTCCATGCAAATGAAAATCAAAAGAAAGCTGGAGTAGCAATACTCATATCAGATACAATAGACTTTAAAGAGTGTTACAAGAGACAAGGAAGGACACTACATAATGATCAAAGGATCAATCCAAGAAGAAGACATAACAATTATAAATATATATGTACCCAACATAGGAGCACCTCAATACATAAGGCAACTGCTAACAGCTATAAAAGACAAAATCGACAGTAACACAATAATAGCAGGGGACTTTAACACTTTACTTACACCAATGGAGATCATCCGGACAGAAAATTAATAAGGAAACACAAACTTTAAATGACACAAGAGACCAAATAGATTTAATTGATATTTATAGGACATTCCATCCAAAAACAGCAGATTACACGTTTTTCTCAACTTCACGCAGAACATTCTCCAGGATAGATCACATCTTGGGTCACAAATAAAGCCTCAGGAAATTTAATAAAACTGAAATCATATCAAGCATCTGTTCTGACCACAAGGTTATGAGATTAGAAATCAATTACAGGGAAAAAATATGTAAAAAACAGAAACACATGGAGGCTCAACAATACGTCACTAAATAACCAAGACATCACTGAAGAAAGAAAAGAGGAAATCAAAAACAACCTAGAGACAAATGACAACAAAAACATGATGATCCAAAACCTATGGGATGCAGCAAAAGCAGTCCTAAAAGGGAAGTTTATAGCAACACAAGCCTACCTCAAGAAACCAGAAAACTCTCAAATAAACAATCTAAACTTACACCTAAAGGAATTAGAGAAAGAAGAAAGAAACCTAAAGTTAGTAGAAGGAAAGAAATCATAAAGATCAGAGCAGAAATAAATGAAATAGAAACAAAGAAAACAATAGCAAAGATCAAT
Organism: Pseudorca crassidens; assembly: GCF_039906515.1. NCBI lineage: Eukaryota > Metazoa > Chordata > Mammalia > Artiodactyla > Delphinidae > Pseudorca > Pseudorca crassidens. The sequence continues at coordinate 171,993 of NW_027136297.1, read as the reverse complement.
AAAACTAAAAGCTGGTTCTTTGAGAAGATAAACAAAAATGATAAATCGTTAGCCAGACTCAAGGAAAAGAGGGAGAGGACTCAAATCAATAAAATTAGAAGTGAAAAAGGAGAAGTTGTAACAGACACCACAGAAATACAAAGCATCCTAAGAGACTTCTACAAGCAACTCTATGCCAATCAAATGGACAACCTGGAAGAAATGGACAAATTCTTAGAAAGGTATAACCTTCCAAGACTGAAAGAGGAATAAATAGAAAATATGAATAGACCAATCACAAGTAATGAAATTGAAACGGTGATTACAAATCTTCCAACAAACAAAAGTCCAGAACCAGATGGCATCAGAAGAGAATTCTATCAAATATTTCGACAAGAGCTAACACCCAACCTTCTCAAACTCTTCAGAAATTTGCAGGGAAAGGAACACTCCCAAACTCATTCTATGACGCCACCATCACACTGATACCAAAACCAGACAACGATACTACAGAAAAAGAAAATTAGAGACCAATATCACTGATGAATATAGATGTAAAAATCCTCAACCAAATACTAGCAAACAGAATTGAACAACACATTAAAAGGATCACACACCATGATCAGGTGGGGTCTATCCCAGGAACGCAAGGGTTCTTCAATATACACAAATCAATCAATGTGATACACCATATTAACAAATTGTAGAATAAAAATATCATCTCAATAGAAGCAGGAAAAAATTTTGACAAAATTCAACACCCATTTATGATTAAAAATTCTCCAGAGAGTGAACATAGAGGGAATCTACCTCAACATAATAAAGGCCATATATGACAAACCCACAACAAACATCATTCTCAATGGTGAAAAACTACAAGAATTTCCTCTAAGATCAGGAACAAAACAAGGATGTCCACTCTCACCAGTATTATTCAACATAGTTTTGGAAGGCCTAGACACAGCAATCAGAGAAAAAAAGAAATAAAAGGAATACAAATTGGAAAAGAAGTAAAATTTTCACTGTTTGCAAATGACACGATACTACACATAGTGAATCTTAAAGATGACACTAGAAAATTACTAGAGCTAATCAATGAATTTGGTAAAGTTGCAGGGTACAAAGGTAATGCACAGAAATCTCTTGCATTCCTCTACACTAACAATGAAAGATGAGAAAGAAAAATTAAGGAAACAATCCCATACACCATTGCAACAAAAGGAATAAAATATGTAGGAATGAACCTACCTAAGGAGGTCAAAGTCCTATACTCAGAAAACTATAAGACACTGTTGAAAGAAATCAAAGATTATATAAACAGATGGGAGTATTAACCATATGCTTGGATTAGAAGCATCAATATTGTGAAAATGACTATACTACCCAAAGCAATCTACAGATTCAATGCAATCCCTATCAAATTATCAGTGGCATTTTCTACAGAACTAGAACAAAAAAACCTTAAAATTTGTATGGAGACACAAAACACCCCAAATAGCCAAATCAGTCTTGAGGGAAATTAAAAGAGCTGGAGGAATCAGACTTCCTGACTTCAGACTATACTACAAAGCTACAGTAATCAAGACTATATGGTACTGGCACCAAAACAGAAATATAGATCAATGGAACAGGATAGAAAGCCCAGAGATAAACCTACATACCTATGGCTAACTCATCTATGACAAAGGAGGCAAGGATAAACAATAGAGAAAAGACAGTCTCTTCAGTAAGTGGTGCTGGGAAAACTGGACAGTTACACATAGAAGAATGAAATTAGAACATCCATAACATCATACACAAAAATAAACTCCAAATAGATTAGAGATCTAAATGTTAAGACCAGACGCTATTAAACTCTTAGAAGAAAACATAGGCAGAACACTCTATGACATAAATCACAGCAAGATCCTATTTGACCCACCTCCTAGAGAAATGGAAATAAAAACAAAAATAAACAAATGGGACCTAATGAAACTTAAAAGCTTTTGCACAACAAAGAAACACATAAAGAAGACGAAAAGACAACCCTCAGAATGGGAGAAAATATTTTCAAATGAAGCAAATGACAAAGGATTAATCTCCAAAATTTACAAGCAGCTCATGTAGCTCAATATCACAAAAACAAACAACCCAATCCAGGAATGGGCAGAAGACCTAAATAGACATTTCTCCAAAGACGATATACAGGTTACCAACAAACACATGAAAGGATGCTGAACATCACTAATCATTACAGAAATGTAAATCAAAACTACAGTGAGGTATCACTCACAGCAGTCAGAATGGCAATCATCAAAAAATCTACAAAAAGTAATTGCAGGAGAGGCATTTATTGGAGAAAAGGGAACACTCTTTCAGTGTTGGTGGGAATGTAAATTGATATAGCCATTAGGGAGAATGGTATGGAGGTTCCTTAAAAAACTAAAAATAGAAGTACCATACGACCCAGCAATCCAACTCCTGGGCATTTACCCTGAGAGAACCATAATTCAAAAAGAGTTATGTTCAACAATGTTCATTGCAGCTCTATTTACAATAGCCAGGACATGGAAGCAACCTAAGTGTCCATCGACTGATGAATCGATAAAGAAGATCCGGCACATATATACAATGGAATATTACTCAGCCATAAAAAGAAACAAAACTGAGTTATTTGTAGTGAGATGGATGGACGTAGAGACTGTCCTACACAGTAAAGTAAGTCAGAAAGAGAAAAACAAATAGCGTGTGCTAACACAGATATATGGAGTCTAAAGGAAAAAAAAGTTCATGAAGAACCTAGAGGTGGGACAGGATTAAGGACACAGACGTACAGAAAGGACTTGAGCACACGGGGAGGGGGAAGGGTAAGCTGGGACAAAGTGAGAGAGTGGCATGGACATATATACATTACCAAATGTAACATCGATAGCTACTGGGAAGAAGCCACATAGCACAGGGAGATCAGCTCAGTGCTTTGTGAACACCTAAAGTGGTGGGATAGAGACAGTGAGAGAGAGATGCAAGAGGGAGGGGATATGGTGGTATATGTATAACTGATTCACTTTGTTATACAGCAGAAACTAACACATCATTGTAAAGCAATTATACTCCAATAAAGTTGTAAAATGAAAAAAAAAAAGAAAGCCCAGAGATAAACCTACATACAAATGGTCAATAATCTATGACACAGGAGGCAAGACTATACAATGGAGAAAAGACAGTCACTTCAATCAGTGGTTCTGGGAAAAATGGGCAGCTACATGTAAAAGAATGAAATTAGAATACTCCCTAACACCATACAGAAAAATAAATTCAAAATGGACTAGAGACCTTAATGTAAGACCGGACAGTATAAAACTCTTAGAGGAAAAAATAGGAAGAATACTCTGACATAAATCACAACAAGATCTTTTTTGATCCACCTCCTAGAGTAATGCAATAAAAAAGAAAAATAAACAAATGGGAACTAATGAAACATAAAGGCTTTTGCAAAGCAAAGGAAAGTAAAAACAAGACGAAAAGACAACCCTCAGAATGGGAGAATATATTTGCAAATGAATCAACAGACAAAGGATTAATCTCCAATAATATATAAACAGCACATGCAGCTCAATATTTAAAAAAAACAACCCAATACAAAAATGGCAGAAGATCTAAATAGACATTTATTCCAAGAAGAGAGAGAGATGGCCAAGAAGCACATGGAAAGTTTCTCAACATCACTAATTATTAGAGAAATGCAAATCAAAACTACAGTGAGGTATCACCTCACACCTGTTAGAATGGACATCATCAGAAAATCTACAAACAACAAATGCTGGGGAGGGTGTGGAGAAAAGGAACCCTCTTCCACTATCGGTGGGAATGTAAATTGATACAGTCACTATGGAGAACAATATGGAGGTTCCTTAAAAAACTAAAAATAGAATTACCATATGATCCAGCAATCCCACTACTGGGCATATACCCAGAGAAAAACATAAATCAAAAAGACACATTCACCACAATGTTCACTGCAGCACTATTTACAATAGCCAGGTAATGGGAGCAACCTAAATGCACACAGACAGACGAATGGATAAAGATGTGGTACATATATAAAATGGAATGTTACTCAGCCATAAAAAGGAATGAAATTGGGTCATTTGTACAAACGTCGATGGACCTAGAGATTGTCATACAGAGTGAAACAAGACAGAAAGAGAAAAAGAAATATTGTATATTAATGCATATATGTGGAACCAAGAAAAATGGAAACAGATGAACTGGTTTGCAGGGTAGAAATAGAGACACAGATGTAGAGAACAAACGTATGGACACCAAAGGGGGAAAGGCATGGGGGGGGTAGTGTTGGGATGAATTGGGAGTTTGGGATTGACTTATATACACCCATATGTATAAAATCGATAACCAGAAAGAACCTGCTGTATAATAATAAAATTAAAAGTTAAAAAAATAAATAAACGTACAAAAAGTAAAACAGAAAGACAGTTCTTCCATTCCCATACATGTATTTATATGAATGAATTATTTCCATGCTTCTATCTATAAATACGAAAAAGAGGAATAAAACCTACATTGAACCCAAAAAGAAAAAAAAAAGAGCAGAACCCACCAGTTATAAACAGGAAAATCCTATCAGGGCACTTGCTCCAAAGGTAAAGAATCCTGAAGTTGGTCAGAGGTGAGTAATCATCTCCCATGCAGCCAGCAGCCCCCCCCAACAAGGAACGTCCTCATTGCAAAGCTGGGGGACTGTGCTGAGGCATCTCTGAGTAAACGTGAGCTGAGCTCCAGGCCAGCTGCTGCTGAACTGTTCCCACAGTTCCCAGGTAAAACACCTGAATCTGTGCAAGGACTTGAAAGCCTAGAGGAAGGGCCATGGAGCCACACAAGCGACAGCACCCAGGCCGACTTGGTGCCTATAGGCCAACCAGGATGGTCCTGGCCCCGGGCACACTTCTGGAAGCTTTCCATTTCCCTGCCTGAGATACCCCTCCTGTCCCGGCCCCCACTGCTTTTTTCCTTACTCACCTCTGCCTGGGGAGAAATTTCAGCAGCAGATATGGGTGACACATCCTCTTCTTTAGCAGTTGGCAGCTTGGCAACTCCTGCAGAAAGCCCAGCAGAGCCCCACTCACACCGGGCTACCCAAAAAACCGTGGCCCCTCACTCCCTCCCACCAGCCCAGCCCCGACACTGCTGACGGGGCAGAGAATATGGCGTCAGACACAACTGAAGGGGCTCTTGCTGCCTGGAGCGGTGTTTATATTGAACTCAAACCAGGCACACCTGGAGAGGGCTGGCCGGCAGTGTCAGGCTGCCCAGGTCAGCCAATCCTCGCCCCTCCGGGGCTCACAGCAGCAGAAAATGGACCTTGATGAACCGACCAGGTCCAAGGAACAGGTGTGGGCTCCTGAGAGTCAGGATAAACAAGGGGCTGCAGCTCTGGCTTGTTTTCTAATCATTTTATCTGGCCCATGAGTGGGAGACAACTTCAAGAAGACCCTCTCCTAATGAGAGGAACCCAGGAGTCAGGGAGAGGAGGGGTGGTGGGTGGAGACAGAGGCCTGGTGCCCCGGCTGCAGTGGAAGTCTCTGGAAGACCAGGTGGAGGGAGGCCGCACAGAGTGACGCCCAGTGTCACAGACCTGTTGGAGCTGTTGTTTGTTAGTTCAAGTCGTGCTCTGAGGTGCTCTGTGTCAGCCCTGAGCGACAGGTGAGCTGGGGGTGCTCTGCAATGGGGGCTATGTGCACAGTTCCTGTCTGTGTGCCCAGTCTTGCTGGGTACCTGCACAGGTGAGCTCCATATCCTGGGAGGGGCCTGACAACGTGAGCCCCGTGGGCTGCTGGGTATCTGCACAGGTGAGCTCCATATCCTGGGAGGGGCCTGACCATGAGAGCCCCGTGGCCTGCTGGGTACCTGCCCAGGTGAGCTCCATGTCCTGGGAGGGGCCTGACCATGAGAGCCCTGTGGGCTACTGGGTACTTGGTAAAGGACGTCAGGTCAGTGAAGCACCTGAAAATATACATCCAGTAGTTCCTAATTCCTACACACTGATGGTCATTCTACCATCCACCAGGACATGGTATTCTGTATTAGACTTAGATGATGTCTTCTTCTGTATTCCATTAGTCCCAGAGTCACAAGAAATTTTGAAGTAGCGAGGAGTCCAACTGGTCTTATTGGCCACCGTCACTGCAGTGTCTGTAGGTTTTTCTATGGTGACAGTGTGATATACAGTTCCCCTGCCAAGGTATGGGTTAGGATCAGGGTACGGGTTAGGGTATGATTTAGGGTTAAGGTTATGGTTAGGATTAGCATTAGGGAATGGATACAGCTTATGGTACCAGTTAGTGTATGACAACGGGTTTGGTTAGAATCCATGTTAGGGTGCGGGTTAGCGTTAGTATACGGGTTAAGATTAGGTTGTGGGTTAGGAGATGGTTTAGTGTTAGGTTTAGCATTAGGGAAAGGGTACGGATTAGGTCACTGTCTAGGGTACGACAACGGTTTAGGGTACCTGTTAGGGTTAGTGTTACTGTTAGTGTACGTGTTACAATTAGGACTTGGGTAAGTATAAGGTTTAGGGTTAGGGTTAGGGTACATGTTAGTGTTAGTCTATGTGTTATTATTATGGCACAGCTTAGTGTAAGGTTTAGGGTTAGGGTTAGGGAACGGGTACGGTTTTGGTTACAGTTTAGTGTATGACAACATCAGCCTTTGGGGGTTTATCCAGGCACATTCACCTCTAGTGTATAAAAGAGGAACACCACTGGCAGGAAGGTCTGTTTCCCTGGTTACCAGAATGGGGAAAGCAGAAATGCTGCCACCAAATGGCCGTTGCCTGCAACAGCAGCTTTACAACCTGTGCTGAACGGCACTTCATATGCACAAGTACTGGAGGGCTGTAAATGAAACCTGCCCTCAAAATGTCTTCAGGGAGGTAATGGCCAAAATATTTCAAAATGTGGCACATATTTCAAGAAAACCATTTGAGGAGGTAAGCTGTACTCACAGTTTGAAGAAAAAAAAGGACATGCCTGAATGCTAAATTTCAAGGCATTATGAGACACATGCAAATCCAAACACAAAGAGGTATCAGCTCACAGCAGTCAGAATGAAAATTAGTAGAAAAACTACAAACAATAAATGCTGAAGGGGTTATGGAGAAGTGCATACCCTCAACTTTAAATGGGACGTAACCTGGTAAGAGCCATTAATGGAACAGAATGGAGGTGCCTTTACAAGGTAAACAATTGGCTACCATATGATCTAGCGGGCCCACTACTTGGTCTAAAACCCAAGATGACAGAATTGGAAAGACACAGGCAGGCAAATGTGCACTGCAGCAGTATTACAATAGTCAAGACGTGGAAGCAACCAAAAATTCCATCAACAGATGAGTGGACAAAGAAGAACTGGTACATGCACAGACCGAATATTAGCCACGGAAAAAAATGACACAATGCCATTTGCAACACCATAGATGAGTCTAGAAGTAATCACACAACTTGTCATAAGTCAGAAAGTGAAAGACACATATACTATGATATCACTTATAGGTGTCACCTAAAAATTGACACCAGTGAAGATATTTCCACAGAGAAAGGCAATCACAGATTTATTAAACAAACTTATGATTCACCAATGGAAAGGTGTGAGGATTGGATACATTAAGATATCGGGGTTAACAGAGATATACAAACACAGGTGAAGTATATAATCACCAAAGACCTACAGAATACCAAGAGAAGACTACGCAACATTGTGTCATAACCTACATGGGAAAAGGATCCAAAGAACAATAGATATATGTGTAAAACCACCACATCTTGCACACCTAGAACAAGCAAAACATTGTAATCACACTTGCTGTGATAAACAATGAAAATTAAATTTAAAAAAACGAAGAAATAGTGGGATATAAAGTTAAGGGGCTTTTTCCTGGCACATTCCATTCTAATTTACAACCTAGAACACGACTTTCATTAAGGCTCTGTTGCCCTAATAACCAGATTTGTTAAAGGAGAACTGTGCCTCTTTGTGGCCCTTTCACACAGCAGCAGCTCTAAACCCAGCGATAATGGTTACTTGATATTTAAAATAATTCCAGGTTTGTTAATGACACCTGCCCTCTAAACAAATCCGTGGTCACTAAATCGAGCAAAAATCTCAAAAGACGTGCATATTTCAAAATGACAATTTAAAGAGGCATATTTTACGCACATTTTGTATTCTTTCTTTTTCTCTCTTTTTTTTTTGTTAAAAAAGGGCAAGGAAACATGCTCAATATGAGGAATTAATAAAGCCATGCAAATCCAGTCTACAAAAACGTTCACCTCACAGCCGTCAGAATGATCACCAGTGAAAAAGTCTACAACTTATAAATGGTGAAGGGGCTTTAGAGAACTCTGTACCCTCTAGCTGCTGGTGGGATGTCACCTGGTAACAGACAGTACTGAAAACAGAATGGAGGTGTGTTTAAAGGTAAAAATTGAGCTACCATGTGATCCGGTAGGATCACTGATGGGCCTATCACCTGAGTAGACCAGAATCAAAGAGACACAGGCTGGCAATCCTGCACTGCAGCAACATGTACCATAGCCAAGACTTGGAAGAAACCAAAATGTCCATCAACAGAAAAATGCACCAAGAAGAAGTGGTCCATGTACACAATGGAATATTAGCCATGGAAAAGCATGGAACAGTGCCACTGGCACCACCATAGAAGGATCTAGAGATAATCACCCAACCTGAAGTAAGAAAGAAACCAAAAGACAGATATCCTATGACATCAATTATAGGTGTTACCTAAAAATTGATACCCATGAAATACTTTCCAAGAGAAGGACACTCATAGATTCAGAAAACCAAACTATGTTTAACCAAATGGAAAGGTGTAAGGAAGGTATGAATTAGGATATGGGGATTAACAGACATGTACTAATACACATGAAATATATAATCACCAAATACCTACGGAATACCAAGACAGGTCTACTCAACATTCTGTAATAACCTACATGGGAAAGGATCCAAAGATGAATAGATCGATACATACATAAAATGAACCAGATTCTGTACACCTAGAACACACACAACATTTTTATCAAATTTACTCTGATACTAAATAAAAATTAAATTTAAAAAACAAACAAGGAGTAAGGAGATACAAGCTCTTGGGGGTTGCCCTGGCACATTCCACCCTAATTTGCAGCCTACTAACAGGATTTCCAGGAAGGCTCTGTTGCTCAAAAACCCAGAGTTGGAAATGTAGAAATGCTGCCACCTTGTGGCCGTTTGCGGCAAGAGCGGCTTTAAACCCACTGCTAATGGTCACGTAACATTCACAGACTCAGGGCTGTAAAGGACACCAGCCCTCAAAAAATGTCCTGAGCTAGGGAATGACCAAAAATATTCAAGACATGCAAATGTTTAAAGGAGATAGTATGAAGAGATAAGTTTGCACACTCTTCTTCAAAAGAAAGGAAAATGGATAAAAGCTCAACATCAGGAATTATTAGACTCATGCAAATCTAATCTACAAAAAGGTTTCAACTCACACACGTCAACTACCATCAGCAAAACGTCTACAAACAATACATGCTGAAAGGGTTTTAGAGAACTGTGTACTCTCTAGCTGCTGGTGAGATGTAAAGTGGTTACAGCCAATAATGAGAACAGAAAGGACCTCGTTTAAAAGTAAAAACTGGGGCTTCCCTGGTGGTGCAGTGGTTGAGAGTCCACCTTCCGATGCAGGGGACACGGGTTCGTGCCCCAGTCCGGGAAGATCCCACATGCCGCAGAGTGGCTAGGCCCGTGAGGCATAGCCACTGAGCATGCACGTCCGGAGCCTGTGCTCCGCAACGGGAAAGGCCGCAACAGTGAGAGGCCATCGTACCACACACACCAAAAAAAGAAATGTAAAACCGAGCCACCATTCCATCCAGCAGGCCCAATGTTGGGCCTCTCACCTGAGAAGACCAGAATCGAGAAGACAGAGGCTGCAACAGCTGCACTGCAGCCACTTTCACAATAGCCAAGATACGGAAGCAACCAAAATGTCCATCAACAGATGAATTGATAAAGAAGAAGTGGTCCATGTACACAATGGAATATTAACCTCGGAAAACAATGAAACACTGCTCTTTGAGACACCATAGATGAGCCTAGAGATCATCACAGAACGTGAGGTAAGTCGGAAAGCAAAATACATATCCTATGATATCACTTATAGGCGTTATCTGACAACTGACCCAAATGAACATATTTCCACAGAGAAAGACACTCACAGACTTAGAAACCAAATTATGCTTATCTAAAAGGAAAGGTGGAGGGAATGGATAAATTAAGACCAGGTTTACCATACGTGTACAAATGCGTATTAAATACATATGTCAAAAAGACCGGCCATATAGAAACGGAGGTCTACGGGACACTCTGCAATAATTTACATGGGAGGAGGATCTGCACATCTATATCTATATATCTATATCTATATCTATATCTATATATCTCTATATATACACATATACATATATATAAATATAATGTACAAATGAACCAGATTGTGTCACCTAGGACAAACAATATTCTAATCATTACCCTGATTTAAATAATTCAAACAACGAACAAGAAGTAATGTGACATAAACTTATGGGGTTTTTTCCTGGCACATTGCATTCTAATTTACAACCTGGTAACATGACTTCCAGAAAGGATCTGCTGCCCTAGTAACCGGATTTGGGGACGGAGAAATGCTGCAGACTTGTGGCCGTTTCCCACAACAGCAGCTTTAAAACCAGTGCTAAGGGTCACTAAATATTCACACTCATTGCAGCCCTGTAAATGACACCTACCCTCAAAAAACATCCTGGTATCGAAAATCGACCGAAAAAATCAAGAGGGCAAACTTCCAAGAAGACAACTTCAAGAGGTTTATTGTACTCACAGTTTTTTCCTGTTTTTGTTTAACAGAATAAAAAAAAGGTGTGGAAAAAAGCTGAACATTAGGAATTATTAAAGACATGCAAATCCAAATTACAAAAACCTATCAGCTCACACCAGTCAAAATAGTCATCAGCAAAAGTTCTGCAAACAATAAATGCTGAAGGGGTTGTGGAGAAATGCGTACCCTCGGTTCTAAGTGGGACGTGGTAAGAGCCACTAATGAAAACACAATGTAGCTGCCTCGAAAGGTAAACATTGAGCTACCATTCAATCAAGCATACCCGTGCTGGGCCTATCGCCTGAGAGGATGAGAATCAAAAAGACACAGGCTGGCAATCCTGCACTCCAGCCATATTTAACACTGCCAACACTTTGAAGCAATGAAAATGTCCATCAACAGAGGAATGCACAAAGAAGAAGTGGTCCATGTACAGAATGGAATATTACACCAATAAAAAATGTAAATTCAATTTAAAAAACAAACATAAGTAAGGAGACATCAGCTTTTGTGGGTTTATGCGGGGACACTCCACTTTAATTTATAACCAAGGAACACCACTGGCAGGAAGGTCTGTTTCCCTAGTTAGCAGAGTGGGGAAAGTAGAAATGCTGCCGCCCTCTGGCCGTTACCTGCAACAGCAGCTTTAAAACCTGTACTAATAGTCACTTCATATGCACAAGTACTGGAGGGCTGTAAATGAAACCTGCCCTCAAAATGTCTTCAGGGAGGTAATGGCCAAAATATTTCAAAATGTGGCACATATTTCAAGAAAACCATTTGAGGAGGTAAGCTGCACTCACAGTTTGAAGAAAAAAAAGGACATGCCTGAATGCTAAATTTCAAGGCATTATGAGACACATGCAAATCCAACCACAAAGAGGTATCAGCTCACAGCAGTCAGAATGAAAATTAGTAGAAAAACTACAAACAATAAATGCTGAAGGGGTTATGGAGAAGTGCATACCCTCAACTTTAAATGGGACGTAACCTGGTAAGAGCCATTAATGGAACAGAATGGAGGTGCCTTTACAAGGTAAACAATTGGCTACCATATGATCTAGCGGGCCCACTACTTGGTCTAAAACCCAAGATGACAGAATTGGAAAGACACAGGCAGGCAAATGTGCACTGCAGCAGTATTACAATAGTCAAGACGTGGAAGCAACCAAAAATTCCATCAACAGATGAGTGGACAAAGAAGAACTGGTACATGCACAGACCGAATATTAGCCAAGGAAAAAAATGACACAATGCCATTTGCAACACCATAGATGAGTCTAGAAGTAATCACACAACTTGTCATAAGTCAGAAAGTGAAAGACACATATACTATGATATCACTTATAGGTGTCACCTAAAAATTGACACCAGTGAAGATATTTCCACAGAGAAAGGCAATCACAGATTTATTAAACAAACTTATGATTCACCAATGGAAAGGTGTGAGGATTGGATACATTAAGATATCGGGGTTAACAGAGATATACAAACACAGGTGAAGTATATAATCACCAAAGACCTACAGAATACCAAGAGAAGACTACGCAACATTGTGTCATAACCTACATGGGAAAAGGATCCAAAGAACAATAGATATATGTGTAAAACCACCACATCTTGCACACCTAGAACAAGCAAAACATTGTAATCACACTTGCTGTGATAAACAATGAAAATTAAATTTAAAAAAACGAAGAAATAGTGGGATATAAAGTTAAGGGGCTTTTTCCTGGCACATTCCATTCTAATTTACAACCTAGAACACGACTTTCATTAAGGCTCTGTTGCCCTAATAACCAGATTTGTTAAAGGAGAACTGTGCCTCTTTGTGGCCCTTTCACACAGCAGCAGCTCTAAACCCAGCGATAATGGTTACTTGATATTTAAAATAATTCCAGGTTTGTTAATGACACCTGCCCTCTAAACAAATCCGTGGTCACTAAATCGAGCAAAAATCTCAAAAGACGTGCATATTTCAAAATGACAATTTAAAGAGGCATATTTTACGCACATTTTGTATTCTTTCTTTTTCTCTCTTTTTTTTTTGTTAAAAAAGGGCAAGGAAACATGCTCAATATGAGGAATTAATAAAGCCATGCAAATCCAGTCTACAAAAACGTTCACCTCACAGCCGTCAGAATGATCACCAGTGAAAAAGTCTACAACTTATAAATGGTGAAGGGGCTTTAGAGAACTCTGTACCCTCTAGCTGCTGGTGGGATGTCACCTGGTAACAGACAGTACTGAAAACAGAATGGAGGTGTGTTTAAAGGTAAAAATTGAGCTACCATGTGATCCGGTAGGATCACTGATGGGCCTATCACCTGAGTAGACCAGAATCAAAGAGACACAGGCTGGCAATCCTGCACTGCAGCAACATGTACCATAGCCAAGACTTGGAAGAAACCAAAATGTCCATCAACAGAAAAATGCACCAAGAAGAAGTGGTCCATGTACACAATGGAATATTAGCCATGGAAAAGCATGGAACAGTGCCACTGGCACCACCATAGAAGGATCTAGAGATAATCACCCAACCTGAAGTAAGAAAGAAACCAAAAGACAGATATCCTATGACATCAATTATAGGTGTTACCTAAAAATTGATACCCATGAAATACTTTCCAAGAGAAGGACACTCATAGATTCAGAAAACCAAACTATGTTTAACCAAATGGAAAGGTGTAAGGAAGGTATGAATTAGGATATGGGGATTAACAGACATGTACTAATACACATGAAATATATAATCACCAAATACCTACGGAATACCAAGACAGGTCTACTCAACATTCTGTAATAACCTACATGGGAAAGGATCCAAAGATGAATAGATCGATACATACATAAAATGAACCAGATTCTGTACACCTAGAACACACACAACATTTTTATCAAATTTACTCTGATACTAAATAAAAATTAAATTTAAAAAACAAACAAGGAGTAAGGAGATACAAGCTCTTGGGGGTTGCCCTGGCACATTCCACCCTAATTTGCAGCCTACTAACAGGATTTCCAGGAAGGCTCTGTTGCTCAAAAACCCAGAGTTGGAAATGTAGAAATGCTGCCACCTTGTGGCCGTTTGCGGCAAGAGCGGCTTTAAACCCACTGCTAATGGTCACGTAACATTCACAGACTCAGGGCTGTAAAGGACACCAGCCCTCAAAAAATGTCCTGAGCTAGGGAATGACCAAAAATATTCAAGACATGCAAATGTTTAAAGGAGATAGTATGAAGAGATAAGTTTGCACACTCTTCTTCAAAAGAAAGGAAAATGGATAAAAGCTCAACATCAGGAATTATTAGACTCATGCAAATCTAATCTACAAAAAGGTTTCAACTCACACACGTCAACTACCATCAGCAAAACGTCTACAAACAATACATGCTGAAAGGGTTTTAGAGAACTGTGTACTCTCTAGCTGCTGGTGAGATGTAAAGTGGTTACAGCCAATAATGAGAACAGAAAGGACCTCGTTTAAAAGTAAAAACTGGGGCTTCCCTGGTGGTGCAGTGGTTGAGAGTCCACCTTCCGATGCAGGGGACACGGGTTCGTGCCCCAGTCCGGGAAGATCCCACATGCCGCAGAGTGGCTAGGCCCGTGAGGCATAGCCACTGAGCATGCACGTCCGGAGCCTGTGCTCCGCAACGGGAAAGGCCGCAACAGTGAGAGGCCATCGTACCACACACACCAAAAAAAGAAATGTAAAACCGAGCCACCATTCCATCCAGCAGGCCCAATGTTGGGCCTCTCACCTGAGAAGACCAGAATCGAGAAGACAGAGGCTGCAACAGCTGCACTGCAGCCACTTTCACAATAGCCAAGATACGGAAGCAACCAAAATGTCCATCAACAGATGAATTGATAAAGAAGAAGTGGTCCATGTACACAATGGAATATTAACCTCGGAAAACAATGAAACACTGCTCTTTGAGACACCATAGATGAGCCTAGAGATCATCACAGAACGTGAGGTAAGTCGGAAAGCAAAATACATATCCTATGATATCACTTATAGGCGTTATCTGACAACTGACCCAAATGAACATATTTCCACAGAGAAAGACACTCACAGACTTAGAAACCAAATTATGCTTATCTAAAAGGAAAGGTGGAGGGAATGGATAAATTAAGACCAGGTTTACCATACGTGTACAAATGCGTATTAAATACATATGTCAAAAAGACCGGCCATATAGAAACGGAGGTCTACGGGACACTCTGCAATAATTTACATGGGAGGAGGATCTGCACATCTATATCTATATATCTATATCTATATCTATATATCTCTATATATACACATATACATATATATAAATATAATGTACAAATGAACCAGATTGTGTCACCTAGGACAAACAATATTCTAATCATTACCCTGATTTAAATAATTCAAACAACGAACAAGAAGTAATGTGACATAAACTTATGGGGTTTTTTCCTGGCACATTGCATTCTAATTTACAACCTGGTAACATGACTTCCAGAAAGGATCTGCTGCCCTAGTAACCGGATTTGGGGACGGAGAAATGCTGCAGACTTGTGGCCGTTTCCCACAACAGCAGCTTTAAAACCAGTGCTAAGGGTCACTAAATATTCACACTCATTGCAGCCCTGTAAATGACACCTACCCTCAAAAAACATCCTGGTATCGAAAATCGACCGAAAAAATCAAGAGGGCAAACTTCCAAGAAGACAACTTCAAGAGGTTTATTGTACTCACAGTTTTTTCCTGTTTTTGTTTAACAGAATAAAAAAAAGGTGTGGAAAAAAGCTGAACATTAGGAATTATTAAAGACATGCAAATCCAAATTACAAAAACCTATCAGCTCACACCAGTCAAAATAGTCATCAGCAAAAGTTCTGCAAACAATAAATGCTGAAGGGGTTGTGGAGAAATGCGTACCCTCGGTTCTAAGTGGGACGTGGTAAGAGCCACTAATGAAAACACAATGTAGCTGCCTCGAAAGGTAAACATTGAGCTACCATTCAATCAAGCATACCCGTGCTGGGCCTATCGCCTGAGAGGATGAGAATCAAAAAGACACAGGCTGGCAATCCTGCACTCCAGCCATATTTAACACTGCCAACACTTTGAAGCAATGAAAATGTCCATCAACAGAGGAATGCACAAAGAAGAAGTGGTCCATGTACAGAATGGAATATTACACCAATAAAAAATGTAAATTCAATTTAAAAAACAAACATAAGTAAGGAGACATCAGCTTTTGTGGGTTTATGCGGGGACACTCCACTTTAATTTATAACCAAGGAACACCACTGGCAGGAAGGTCTGTTTCCCTAGTTAGCAGAGTGGGGAAAGTAGAAATGCTGCCGCCCTCTGGCCGTTACCTGCAACAGCAGCTTTAAAACCTGTACTAATAGTCACTTCATATGCACAAGTACTGGAGGGCTGTAAATGAAACCTGCCCTCAAAATGTCTTCAGGGAGGTAATGGCCAAAATATTTCAAAATGTGGCACATATTTCAAGAAAACCATTTGAGGAGGTAAGCTGTACTCACAGTTTGAAGAAAAAAAAGGACATGCCTGAATGCTAAATTTCAAGGCATTATGAGACACATGCAAATCCAACCACAAAGAGGTATCAGCTCACAGCAGTCAGAATGAAAATTAGTAGAAAAACTACAAACAATAAATGCTGAAGGGGTTATGGAGAAGTGCATACCCTCAACTTTAAATGGGACGTAACCTGGTAAGAGCCATTAATGGAACAGAATGGAGGTGCCTTTACAAGGTAAACAATTGGCTACCATATGATCTAGCGGGCCCACTACTTGGTCTAAAACCCAAGATGACAGAATTGGAAAGACACAGGCAGGCAAATGTGCACTGCAGCAGTATTACAATAGTCAAGACGTGGAAGCAACCAAAAATTCCATCAACAGATGAGTGGACAAAGAAGAACTGGTACATGCACAGACCGAATATTAGCCAAGGAAAAAAATGACACAATGCCATTTGCAACACCATAGATGAGTCTAGAAGTAATCACACAACTTGTCATAAGTCAGAAAGTGAAAGACACATATACTATGATATCACTTATAGGTGTCACCTAAAAATTGACACCAGTGAAGATATTTCCACAGAGAAAGGCAATCACAGATTTATTAAACAAACTTATGATTCACCAATGGAAAGGTGTGAGGATTGGATACATTAAGATATCGGGGTTAACAGAGATATACAAACACAGGTGAAGTATATAATCACCAAAGACCTACAGAATACCAAGAGAAGACTACGCAACATTGTGTCATAACCTACATGGGAAAAGGATCCAAAGAACAATAGATATATGTGTAAAACCACCACATCTTGCACACCTAGAACAAGCAAAACATTGTAATCACACTTGCTGTGATAAACAATGAAAATTAAATTTAAAAAAACGAAGAAATAGTGGGATATAAAGTTAAGGGGCTTTTTCCTGGCACATTCCATTCTAATTTACAACCTAGAACACGACTTTCATTAAGGCTCTGTTGCCCTAATAACCAGATTTGTTAAAGGAGAACTGTGCCTCTTTGTGGCCCTTTCACACAGCAGCAGCTCTAAACCCAGCGATAATGGTTACTTTATATTCAAAATAATTCCAGGCTTGTTAATGACACCTGCCTTCTAAACAAATTCGTGGTCACTAAATCGAGCAAAAATCTCAAAAGACGTGCATATTTCAAAATGACAATTTAAAGAGGCATATTTTACGCACATTTTGTATTCTTTCTTTTTCTCTCTTTTTTTTTTGTTAAAAAAGGGCAAGGAAACATGCTCAACATCAGGAATTAATAAAGCCATGCAAATCCAGTCTACAAAAACGTTCACCTCACAGCCGTCAGAATGATCACCAGTGAAAAAGTCTACAACTTATAAATGGTGAAGGGGCTTTAGAGAACTCTGTACCCTCTAGCTGCTGGTGGGATGTCACCTGGTAACAGACAGTACTGAAAACAGAATGGAGGTGTGTTTAAAGGTAAAAATTGAGCTACCATGTGATCCGGTAGGATCACTGATGGGCCTATCACCTGAGTAGACCAGAATCAAAGAGACACAGGCTGGCAATCCTGCACTGCAGCAACATGTACCATAGCCAAGACTTGGAAGAAACCAAAATGTCCATCAACAGAAAAATGCACCAAGAAGAAGTGGTCCATGTACACAATGGAATATTAGCCATGGAAAAGCATGGAACAGTGCCACTGGCACCACCATAGAAGGATCTAGAGATAATCACCCAACCTGAAGTAAGAAAGAAACCAAAAGACAGATATCCTATGACATCAATTATAGGTGTTACCTAAAAATTGATACCCATGAAATACTTTCCAAGAGAAGGACACTCATAGATTCAGAAAACCAAACTATGTTTAACCAAATGGAAAGGTGTAAGGAAGGTATGAATTAGGATATGGGGATTAACAGACATGTACTAATACACATGAAATATATAATCACCAAATACCTACGGAATACCAAGACAGGTCTACTCAACATTCTGTAATAACCTACATGGGAAAGGATCCAAAGATGAATAGATCGATACATACATAAAATGAACCAGATTCTGTACACCTAGAACACACACAACATTTTTATCAAATTTACTCTGATACTAAATAAAAATTAAATTTAAAAAACAAACAAGGAGTAAGGAGATACAAGCTCTTGGGGGTTGCCCTGGCACATTCCACCCTAATTTGCAGCCTACTAACAGGATTTCCAGGAAGGCTCTGTTGCTCAAAAACCCAGAGTTGGAAATGTAGAAATGCTGCCACCTTGTGGCCGTTTGCGGCAAGAGCGGCTTTAAACCCACTGCTAATGGTCACGTAACATTCACAGACTCAGGGCTGTAAAGGACACCAGCCCTCAAAAAATGTCCTGAGCTAGGGAATGACCAAAAATATTCAAGACATGCAAATGTTTAAAGGAGATAGTATGAAGAGATAAGTTTGCACACTCTTCTTCAAAAGAAAGGAAAATGGATAAAAGCTCAACATCAGGAATTATTAGACTCATGCAAATCTAATCTACAAAAAGGTTTCAACTCACACACGTCAACTACCATCAGCAAAACGTCTACAAACAATACATGCTGAAAGGGTTTTAGAGAACTGTGTACTCTCTAGCTGCTGGTGAGATGTAAAGTGGTTACAGCCAATAATGAGAACAGAAAGGACCTCGTTTAAAAGTAAAAACTGGGGCTTCCCTGATGGTGCAGTGTTTGAGAGTCCACCTTCCGATGCAGGGGACACGGGTTCGTGCCCCAGTCCGGGAAGATCCCACATGCCGCAGAGTGGCTAGGCCCGTGAGGCATAGCCACTGAGCATGCGCGTCCGGAGCCTGTGCTCCGCAACGGGAAAGGCCGCAACAGTGAGAGGCCATCGTACCACACACACCAAAAAAAGAAATGTAAAACCGAGCCACCATTCCATCCAGCAGGCCCAATGTTGGGCCTCTCACCTGAGAAGACCAGAATCGAGAAGACAGAGGCTGCAACAGCTGCACTGCAGCCACTTTCACAATAGCCAAGATACGGAAGCAACCAAAATGTCCATCAACAGATGAATTGATAAAGAAGAAGTGGTCCATGTACACAATGGAATATTAACCTTGGAAAACAATGAAACACTGCTCTTTGAGACACCATAGATGAGCCTAGAGATCATCACAGAACGTGAGGTAAGTCGGAAAGCAAAACACATATCCTATGATATCACTTATAGGCGTTATCTGACAACTGACCCAAATGAACATATTTCCACAGAGAAAGACACTCACAGACTTAGAAAACAAATTATGCTTATCTAAAAGGAAAGGTGGAGGGAATGGATAAATTAAGACCAGGTTTACCATACGTGTACAAATGCGTATTAAATACATATGTCAAAAAGACCGGCCATATAGAAACGGAGGTCTACGGGACACTCTGCAATAATTTACATGGGAGGAGGATCTGCACATCTATATCTATATATCTATATCTATATATCTATATATATACACATATACATATATATAAATATAATGTACAAATGAACCAGATTGTGTCACCTAGGACAAACAATATTCTAATCATTACCCTGATTTAAATAATTCAAACAACGAACAAGAAGTAATGTGACATAAACTTATGGGGTTTTTTCCTGGCACATTGCATTCTAATTTACAACCTGGTAACATGACTTCCAGAAAGGATCTGCTGCCCTAGTAACCGGATTTGGGGACGGAGAAATGCTGCAGACTTGTGGCCGTTTCCCACAACAGCAGCTTTAAAACCAGTGCTAAGGGTCACTAAATATTCACACTCATTGCAGCCCTGTAAATGACACCTACCCTCAAAAAACATCCTGGTATCGAAAATCGACCGAAAAAATCAAGAGGGCAACCTTCCAAGAAGACAACTTCAAGAGGTTTATTGTACTCACAGTTTTTTCCTGTTTTTGTTTAACAGAATAAAAAAAAAGGTGTGGAAAAAAGCTGAACATTAGGAATTATTAAAGACATGCAAATCCAAATTACAAAAACCTATCAGCTCACACCAGTCAAAATGGTCATCAGCAAAAGTTCTGCAAACAATAAATGCTGAAGGGGTTGTGGAGAAATGCGTACCCTCGGTTCTAAGTGGGACGTGGTAAGAGCCACTAATGAAAACACAATGTAGCTGCCTCGAAAGGTAAACATTGAGCTACCATTCAATCAAGCATACCCGTGCTGGGCCTATCGCCTGAGAGGATGAGAATCAAAAAGACACAGGCTGGCAATCCTGCACTCCAGCCATATTTAACACTGCCAACACTTTGAAGCAATGAAAATGTCCATCAACAGAGGAATGCACAAAGAAGAAGTGGTCCATGTACAGAATGGAATATTACACCAATAAAAAATGTAAATTCAATTTAAAAAACAAACATAAGTAAGGAGACATCAGCTTTTGTGGGTTTATGCGGGGACACTCCACTTTAATTTATAACCAAGGAACACCACTGGCAGGAAGGTCTGTTTCCCTAGTTAGCAGAGTGGGGAAAGTAGAAATGCTGCTGCCCTCTGGCCGTTACCTGCAACAGCAGCTTTAAAACCTGTACTAATAGTCACTTCATATGCACAAGTACTGGAGGGCTGTAAATGAAACCTGCCCTCAAAATGTCTTCAGGGAGGTAATGGCCAAAATATTTCAAAATGTGGCACATATTTCAAGAAAACCATTTGAGGAGGTAAGCTGTACTCACAGTTTGAAGAAAAAAAAGGACGTGCCTGAATGCTAAATTTCAAGGCATTATGAGACACATGTAAATCCAACCACAAAGAGGTATCAGCTCACAGCAGTCAGAATGAAAATTAGTAGAAAAACTACAAACAATAAATGCTGAAGGGGTTATGGAGAAGTGCATACCCTCAACTTTAAATGGGACGTAACCTGGTAAGAGCCATTAATGGAACAGAATGGAGGTGCCTTTACAAGGTAAACAATTGGCTACCATATGATCTAGTGGGCCCACTACTTGGTCTAAAACCCAAGATGACAGAATTGGAAAGACACAGGCAGGCAAATGTGCACTGCAGCAGTATTACAATAGTCAAGACGTGGAAGCAACCAAAAATTCCATCAACAGATGAGTGGACAAAGAAGAACTGGTACATGCACAGACCGAATATTAGCCAAGGAAAAAAATGACACAATGCCATTTGCAACACCATAGATGAGTCTAGAAGTAATCACACAACTTGTCGTAAGTCAGAAAGTGAAAGACACATATATTATGATATCACTTATAGGTGTCACCTAAAAATTGACACCAGTGAAGATATTTCCACAGAGAAAGGCAATCACAGATTTATTAAACAAACTTATGATTCACCAATGGAAAGGTGTGAGGATTGGATACATTAAGATATCGGGGTTAACAGAGATATACAAACACAGGTGAAGTATATAATCACCAAAGACCTACAGAATACCAAGAGAAGACTACGCAACATTGTATCATAACCTACATGGGAAAAGGATCCAAAGAACAATAGATATATGTGTAAAACCACCACATCTTGCACACCTAGAACAAGCAAAACATTGTAATCACACTTGCTGTGATAAACAATGAAAATTAAATTTAAAAAACGAAGAAGTAGTGGGATATAAAGTTAAGGGGCTTTTTCCTGGCACATTCCATTCTAATTTACAACCTAGAACACGACTTTCATTAAGGCTCTGTTGCCCTAATAACCAGATTTGTTAAAGGAGAACTGTGCCTCTTTGTGGCCCTTTCACACAGCAGCAGCTCTAAACCCAGCGATAATGGTTACTTGATATTTAAAATAATTCCAGGTTTGTTAATGACACCTGCCCTCTAAACAAATCCGTGGTCACTAAATCGAGCAAAAATCTCAAAAGACGTGCATATTTCAAAATGACAATTTAAAGAGGCATATTTTACGCACATTTTGTATTCTTTCTTTTTCTCTCTTTTTTTTTTGTTAAAAAAAGGGCAAGGAAACATGCTTAATATCAGGAATTAATAAAGCCATGCAAATCCAGTCTACAAAAACGTTCACCTCACAGCCGTCAGAATGATCACCAGTGAAAAAGTCTACAACTTATAAATGGTGAAGGGGCTTTAGAGAACTCTGTACCCTCTAGCTGCTGGTGGGATGTCACCTGGTAACAGACAGTACTGAAAACAGAATGGAGGTGTGTTTAAAGGTAAAAATTGAGCTACCATGTGATCCGGTAGGATCACTGATGGGCCTATCACCTGAGTAGACCAGAATCAAAGAGACACAGGCTGGCAATCCTGCACTGCAGCAACATGTACCATAGCCAAGACTTGGAAGAAACCAAAATGTCCATCAACAGAAAAATGCACCAAGAAGAAGTGGTCCATGTACACAATGGAATATTAGCCATGGAAAAGCATGGAACAGTGCCACTGGCACCACCATAGAAGGATCTAGAGATAATCACCCAACCTGAAGTAAGAAAGAAACCAAAAGACAGATATCCTATGACATCAATTATAGGTGTTACCTAAAAATTGATACCCATGAAATACTTTCCAAGAGAAGGACACTCATAGATTCAGAAAACCAAACTATGTTTAACCAAATGGAAAGGTGTAAGGAAGGTATGAATTAGGATATGGGGATTAACAGACATGTACTAATACACATGAAATATATAATCACCAAATACCTACGGAATACCAAGACAGGTCTACTCAACATTCTGTAATAACCTACATGGGAAAGGATCCAAAGATGAATAGATCGATACATACATAAAATGAACCAGATTCTGTACACCTAGAACACACACAACATTTTTATCAAATTTACTCTGATACTAAATAAAAATTAAATTTAAAAAACAAACAAGGAGTAAGGAGATACAAGCTCTTGGGGGTTGCCCTGGCACATTCCACCCTAATTTGCAGCCTACTAACAGGATTTCCAGGAAGGCTCTGTTGCTCAAAAACCCAGAGTTGGAAATGTAGAAATGCTGCCACCTTGTGGCCGTTTGCGGCAAGAGCGGCTTTAAACCCACTGCTAATGGTCACGTAACATTCACAGACTCAGGGCTGTAAAGGACACCAGCCCTCAAAAAATGTCCTGAGCTAGGGAATGACCAAAAATATTCAAGACATGCAAATGTTTAAAGGAGATAGTATGAAGAGATAAGTTTGCACACTCTTCTTCAAAAGAAAGGAAAATGGATAAAAGCTCAACATCAGGAATTATTAGACTCATGCAAATCTAATCTACAAAAAGGTTTCAACTCACACACGTCAACTACCATCAGCAAAACGTCTACAAACAATACATGCTGAAAGGGTTTTAGAGAACTGTGTACTCTCTAGCTGCTGGTGAGATGTAAAGTGGTTACAGCCAATAATGAGAACAGAAAGGACCTCGTTTAAAAGTAAAAACTGGGGCTTCCCTGATGGTGCAGTGGTTGAGAGTCCACCTTCCGATGCAGGGGACACGGGTTCGTGCCCCAGTCCGGGAAGATCCCACATGCCGCAGAGTGGCTAGGCCCGTGAGGCATAGCCACTGAGCATGCGCGTCCGGAGCCTGTGCTCCGCAACGGGAAAGGCCGCAACAGTGAGAGGCCATTGTACCACACACACCAAAAAAAGAAATGTAAAACCGAGCCACCATTCCATCCAGCAGGCCCAATGTTGGGCCTCTCACCTGAGAAGACCAGAATCGAGAAGACAGAGGCTGCAACAGCTGCACTGCAGCCACTTTCACAATAGCCAAGATACGGAAGCAACCAAAATGTCCATCAACAGATGAATTGATAAAGAAGAAGTGGTCCATGTACACAATGGAATATTAACCTTGGAAAACAATGAAACACTGCTCTTTGAGACACCATAGATGAGCCTAGAGATCATCACAGAACGTGAGGTAAGTCGGAAAGCAAAATACATATCCTATGATATCACTTATAGGCGTTATCTGACAACTGACCCAAATGAACATATTTCCACAGAGAAAGACACTCACAGACTTAGAAAACAAGTTATGCTTATCTAAAAGGAAAGGTGGAGGGAATGGATAAATTAAGACCAGGTTTACCATACGTGTACAAATGCGTATTAAATACATATGTCAAAAAGACCGGCCATATAGAAACGGAGGTCTACGGGACACTCTGCAATAATTTACATGGGAGGAGGATCTGCACATCTATATCTATATATCTATATCTATATCTATATCTATATATCTATATATATACACATATACATATATATAAATATAATGTACAAATGAACCAGATTGTGTCACCTAGGACAAACAATATTCTAATCATTACCCTGATTTAAATAATTCAAACAACGAACAAGAAGTAATGTGACATAAACTTATGGGGTTTTTTCCTGGCACATTGCATTCTAATTTACAACCTGGTAACATGACTTCCAGAAAGGATCTGCTGCCCTAGTAACCGGATTTGGGGACGGAGAAATGCTGCAGACTTGTGGCCGTTTCCCACAACAGCAGCTTTAAAACCAGTGCTAAGGGTCACTAAATATTCACACTCATTGCAGCCCTGTAAATGACACCTACCCTCAAAAAACATCCTGGTATCGAAAATCGACCGAAAAAATCAAGAGGGCAACCTTCCAAGAAGAAAACTTCAAGAGGTTTATTGTACTCACAGTTTTTTCCTGTTTTTGTTTAACAGAATAAAAAAAGGTGTGGAAAAAAGCTGAACATTAGGAATTATTAAAGACATGCAAATCCAAATTACAAAAACCTATCAGCTCACACCAGTCAAAACAGTCATCAGCAAAAGTTCTGCAAACAATAAACTTCTGAAGGGGTTGTGGAGAAATGCATACCCTCGGTTCTAAGTGGGACGTGGTAAGAGCCACTAATGAAAACACAATGTAGCTGCCTCGAATGGTAAACATTGAGCTACCATTCAATCAAGCATACCCGTGCTGGGCCTATCGCCTGAGAGGATGAGAATCAAAAAGACACAGGCTGGTAATCCTGCACTCCAGCCATATTTAACACTGCCAACACTTTGAAGCAATGAAAATGTCCATCAACAGAGGAATGCACAAAGAAGAATTGGTCCATGTACAGAATGGAATATTACACCAATAAAAAATGTAAATTCAATTTAAAAAACAAACATAAGTAAGGAGACATCAGCTTTTGTGGGTTTATGCGGGGACACTCCACTTTAATTTATAATCAAGGAACACCACTGGCAGGAAGGTCTGTTTCCCTAGTTAGCAGAGTGGGGAAAGTAGAAATGCTGCCGCCCTCTGGCCGTTACCTGCAACAGCAGCTTTAAAACCTGTACTAATAGTCACTTCATATGCACAAGTACTGGAGGGCTGTAAATGAAACCTGCCCTCAAAATGTCTTGAGGGGTGTAATGGCCAAAATAATTCAAAATGTGGCACATACTTCAAGAAAACAATTTGAAGATGTAAGCTGTACTCACAGTTTGAAGACAAAAAGTACATGCCTGAAAGTTCAATTTCAGAGGATTATGAGAGACGTGCAAGTCCAACTACAAAGAGGTATCAGCTCACACCAGTCAGAATAAACGTCAGCAGAAAAACTACAAACAATAAATGCTGAAGTGGTTGTGGAGAAGTGCATACCCTCAACTTTAAGAGGGACTTAACCTGGTAAGAGCCACTAATGAAAACAGAATGGAGGTGCCGTTACAAGGTAAACATTGAGCTACAATATGATCCAGGAGGTTCAGTCCTGGGTCTATAACATAAGAAGATGGAATTAGACAGACACTGGAGGGCAATCTGCATTGCAGCTGTATTACAATAGCCAAGACATGGAAGCAAACACAAAGTCCATCAACAGATGAGTGGATAAAGAAGAACTGGCACACGTACAGATGGAATATTAGCCAAGGAAAAAAATAGCACAATGCCATTTGCAGCACCATAGATGAGTCTAGAGGTCATCAAGCAACTTGTAGTAAGTCAGAAAGCAAAAGACACATATCCTATGATATCACTTAGAGTTGTTACCTAAATATTGATAACAGCGAAGATATTTCCACAGAGAAAGGCAATCACAGATTCATTAAACAAACTTACGGTTCACCAATGGAAAGGTGTGAGACTGTATATATTAGGATATTGGGTTTAACAGAGATATACAAACATAGGTGAAATATATAATCACCAAACACCTACAGAACACCAAGAGAAGACTACTCAACATTATGTCATAACCTACATGGGAAAAGGATCCGAAGAAGAATAGATATATGTATATGTGTAAAAGGACCACATCTCACACACCTAGCACAAGCAAAACATTGTAATCAAAGTTGCTGTGATAAAAAATTAAAATTAAAAAAATGAATAAGAAGTAGTAAGACATAAACTTAATGGGCTTTTTCCTGGCACACTGCATTCTAATTTATAACCTACAACACGACTTCCATTGAGGCTCTGTTGCCCTAGTAACCAGATTTTGTAAAGGAGAACTGCTACCGCCTTGTGAACATTTCTCAAAACAGCAGATTTAAACACAGCTCTAGAACGGAGGGGAAGATGGCGGAAGAGTAAGACGCGGAGATCACCTTCCTCCCCACAGATACAACAGAAATACATCTACACGTGGAACAACTCCTACAGAACACCTACTGAATGCTGGCAGAAGACCTCAGACCTCCCCAAAGGCAAGAAACTCCCCATGTACCTGGGTAAGGCAAAAGAAAAAAAGAAAAAACAGAGAGAAAAGAATAGGGACGGGACCTGCACCAGTGGGAGGGAGCTGTGAAGGAGGAAAGGTTTCCACAAACTAGGAAGCCCCTTTGCAGGCGGAAACTACAGGTGGCGGAAGGGGGAGTGTCACAGCTGTGGAGGAGAGCACAGCAACAGGGGTGAGGAGGGAAAAGCAGGGAGATTCCCGCACAGAGAATCGGTGCCGACTGGCGCTCGCCAGCCCGAGAGGCTTGTCTGCTCATCCGCAGGGGCGGGCGGGGCTGCGAGCTGAGGCACGGGCTTTGGTCGGAACGCAGGGAGAGAAATGGTGTTGGCTGTGTGAACACAGCCTGATGGGTTTAGTGCACCACGGCTAGCCGGGAGAGAGTCCGGGAAAAGGTCTGGAGCTGCCGAAGAAGCAAGAGACTTTTTCTTCCCTCTTTGTTTCCTGGTGCATGAGGAGATGGGATTAAGAGCACTGCTTAAAGGAACTCCAGAGAACAGCGCGAGCCGTGGCTAAAAGCACGGACCCCAGAGATGGGCGCGAGTCGTGGCTAAAAGTGTGGAGCCCTGAGACAGGCGCGAGCCGTGGCTAAAAGCACAGATCCCAGAGGCAGGTGCGAGCCGCGGCTAAAAGCACAGACCCCAGAGACGGGAGGAAGACACTAAGGCTGCTGCTGCCGCCACCAAGGGGCCTGTGTGCGAGCACAGGTCACTATCCACACCTCCCTTCCAGGGAGCCTGTGCAGCCCACGACTGCCAGGTTCCCGGGATCCAGGGACAACTTCCCTGGGAGAACACACGGCGGGCCTCAGGCTGGTGCAACGTCACGCCGGCCTCTGCTGCTGCAGGCTCGCCTCGCATTCCACGTCCCTCCCTCCCCTTAGCCTGAGTGAGCCAGAGCCCCTGAATCAGCGGCTCCTTTAACCCCATCCTGTCTGAGCAAAAAACAAAAGCCCTCCAGCGACCTACACGGAGAGGCAGGGCCAAATCCAAAGCTGAGCCACTGGGAGCTGTGAGAACAAAGAAGAGAAAGGGAAATCTCTCCCAGCAGCCTCAGAAGCAGCAGATTAAAGC
This sequence comes from Pseudorca crassidens, assembly GCF_039906515.1. Lineage (NCBI taxonomy): Eukaryota > Metazoa > Chordata > Mammalia > Artiodactyla > Delphinidae > Pseudorca > Pseudorca crassidens. The sequence goes on along the minus strand of NW_027136297.1, from coordinate 143,773 downwards.
TGCACAATCAACTTGATGTACCCTGCATCTGTGAATACATGAATAGACAACGAATCATCCCAAACTGAGGAGGTAGACTTTGAGAGCAAGATTTATGATTTTTTCCCCTTTTACTCTTTTTGTGATTGTGTATGAGTATGCTTCGGTATGAGATTTTGCTGCACTGCTTTTCTTCCACCATTTGTCCTAAGGTTCTATCCATTCGTTTTGTTTCTTTTTAATGTATTTTCTTAATTATTATATTTTAATTTAATAACTTTATTATATTTTACTTTATTTTATTTTACTTTATCTTCTTTCTTTGTTTCCTTCCTTCCTTCCTTTCTCCCACCGCCCTCCCTCTCTCCCTCCCCCCTCCTTTCTTTCCTTCTTTTCTTCTTTCTTTCTTTCTTTCATCCATCCATCCTTCCTTCCTTCCTTCCTTTCTTTCTTTCTTCCTACTTCTACTGACTCTTTCTCTCTAATTTTTCTCCCTTTTATTCTGAGCTGTGTGGATGAAAGGCTTTTGGTGCTGCAGCCAGGAGTCAGTGCTGTGCCTCTGAGGTGGGAGAGCCAACTTCAGGACACTGGTCAACAAGAAACCTCCCAGCTCCACATAATATCAAATGGCAAAAATCTCCCAGAGATCTCCATCTCAATGCCAGCACCCAGCTGCACTCAACGAACAGCAAGTTACAGTGCTGGACACCCTATGCCAAACAACTAGCAAACAGGGACACAACCCCACCCATTAGCAGAGAGGCTGCCTAAAATCATAATAAGTCCACAGACACCCCAAAATACCACCAGACATGGACCTGCCCACCAGAGAGACAAGATCCAGCTTCATCCACCAGAATACAGGCACTAGTTCCCTCCACCAAGAAGCCTACACAACACACTGAACCAACCTTAGCCACTGGGGACAGACACCAAAAACAACAGGAACTACGAACCCGCAGCCTGCAAAAAGGAGACCCCAAACACAGTAAGGTAAGCAAAATGAGAAGACAGAAAAACACAGCGCAGATGAAGGAGCAAGAAAAAAACGCACCAGACCTAACAAATGAAGAGGAAATAGGCAGTCTACCTGAAAAAGAATTCAGAATAATGATAGTAAACGTGATCCAAAATCTTGGAAATAGAATAGACAAAATGCAAGAAACATTTAACAAGGACCTAGAAGAACTTAAGATGAAACAAACAATGATGAACAGCACAATAAATGAAATGAAAAATACTCTAGATGGGGTCAAAAGCAGAATAACTGAGGCAGAAGGACGAATAAGTGACCTGGAAGATAAAATAGTGGAAAAAACTACTGCAGAGCAGAATAAAGAAAAAATAATGAAAAGAACTGAGGACAGTCTCAGAGACCTCTGGGACAACATTAAACACACCAACCTTCAAATTATAGGGTTTCCAGAAGAAGAAGAGAAAAAGAAAGGGACTGAGAAAATATTTGAAGAGATTATAGTTGAAAACTTCCCTAATATGGGAAAGGAAATAGTTAATCAAGTCCAGGAAGCACAGAGAGTCCCATACAGGATAAATCCAAGGAGAAATATGCCAAGACACACATTAATCAAACTGTCAAAAATTAAATATAAAGAAAGCATATTAAAAGCAGCAAGGGAAAAACAACAAATAAGACACAAGGGAATCCCCATTAGGTTAACAGCTGATCTCTCAGCAGAAACTCTGCAAGGCAGAAGGAAGTGGCAGGACATACTGAAAGTGATGAAAGAGAAAAACCTGCAACCAAGATTACTCTACCCAGCAAGGATCTCATTCAGATTGGATGGAGAAATTAAAACCTTTACAGACAAGCAAAAGCTGAGAGAGTTCAGCACCACCAAACCAGCATTACAACAAATGCTAAAGGAAATTCTCTAGGCAAGAAACACAAGAGAAGGAAAAGACCTACAATAACGAACCCAAAACAATTTAGAAAATGGGAATACGAACATACATATCGATAATTACCTTAAATGTAAATGGACTAAATGCTCCCACCAAAAGACACAGATTGGCTGAATGGATACAAAAACAAGACCCTTATATATGCTGTCTACAAGGGACCCACTTCAGACCTAGAGACACATACAGACTGAAAGTAAGGGGATGGAAAAAGATAATCCATGCAAATGGAAACCAAAAGAGAGCTGCAGTAGCAATTTTCATATCAGACAAAATAGACTTTAAAATAAAGACTACTAGAAGAGACAAAGAAGGACACTACATAATGATCAAGGGATCGATCAAAGAAGAAGATATAACAATTGTAAATATTTATGCACCCAACATACGAACACCTCAGTACATAAGGCAAATACTAACAGCCATAAAAGGGGAAATGGACAGTAACACATTCATAGTAGGGGACTTTAACACCCCACTTTCACCAATGGACAGATCATCCAAAATGAAAATAAATAAGGAAACACAAGCTTTAAATGATACATTAAACAAGATGGACTTAATTGATATTTATAGGACACTCCATCCAAAAACAACAGAATACACATTTTTCTCAAGTGCTCATGGAACATTCCCCAGGATAGATCATATCTTGGGTCACAAATCAAGCCTTGGTAAATTTAAGAAAATTGAAATTGCATCAAGTATCTTTTCCGACCACAACGCCATAAAACTAGATATCAATTACAGGAAAAGATCTGTAAAAAATACAAACACATGGAGGCTAAACAATACACTATTTAATAATGAAGTGATCACTGAAGAAATCAAAGAGGAAAAAACAAAATACCTAGAAACAAATGACAATGGAGACACGACGATCCAAAACCTATGGGATGCAGCAAAAGCAGTTCTAAGAGGGAAGTTTGTAGCAATACAAGCCCACCTTAAGAAACAGTAAACATCTCGAATAAAAAACCTAACCTTGCACCTAAAGCAATTAGAGAAAGAACAAAAAAACCCCAAAGTTAGCAGAAGGAAAGAATCATAAAAATCAGATCAGAAATAAATGAAAAAGAAATGAAGGAAACAATAGCAAAGATCAGTAAAACTAAAAGCTGGTTCTTTGAGAAGATAAACAAAATAGATAAACCATTAGCCAGACTCATCACAAAAAAAGGGAGAAGACTCAAATCAATAGAATTAGAAATGAAAAAGGAGAAGTAACAACTGACACTGCAGAAATACAAAAGATCATGAGAGATTACTACAAGCAACGCTATGCCAATAAAATGGACAAGCTGGAAGAAATGGACAAATTCTTAGAAATGCACAACCTGCCAAGACTGAATCAGGAAGAAATAGAAAATATGAACAGACCAAGCACTGAAATTGAAACTGTGATTAAAAATCTTCCAACAAACAAAAGCCCAGGACCAGATGGCTTCACAGGCGAATTCTATCAAATATTTAGAGAAGAGCTAAGACCTATCCTTCTCAAACTCTTCCAAAATATAGCGGAGAGAGGAACACTCCCAAATTCATTCTATGAGGCCACCATCACCTTGATACCAAAACCACACAAGGATGTCACAAAGAAAGAAAACTACAGGCCAATATCACTGATGAACATAGATGCAAAAACCCTCAACAAAATACTAGCAAACAGAATCCAACAGCACATTAAAAGGATCATACACCATGATCAAGTGGGGTTTATTCCAGGAATGCAAGGATTCTTCAATATACGCAAAACAATCAATGTGATAAACCGTATTAACAAATTGAAGGAGAAAAATCATATGATCATCTCAATAGATACAGAGAAAGCTTTTGACAAAATTCAACATCCATTTATAACAACCCTGCAGAAAGTAAGCATAGAAGGAACTTTCCTCAACATAATAAAGGCCATATATGACAAACCCACAGCCAACATCATCCTCAATGATGAAAAACTGAAAGCATTTACACGAAGATCAGGAAAAAGACAAGGTTGCCCAGTCTCACCACTCTTATTCAATATAGTATTGGAAGTTTTAGCCACAGCAATCAGAGAAGAAAAGGAAAGAAAAGGAATCCAAACCGGAAAAGAAGAAGTAAAGCTGTCACTGTTTGCAGATGACATGATACTATACATAGAGAATCCTAAAGATGCTACCAGAAAACTACTAGAGCTAATCAATGAATTTGGTAAAGTTGCAGGATACAAAATTAATGCATAGAAATCTCTTGCATTCCTATACACTAATGATGAAAAATCTGAAAGTGAAACAAGAAAACACTCCCATTTACCATTGCAACAAAAAGTGAAATATCTAGGAATAAACCTACCTAAGGAGACAAAAGAACTGTATGCAGAAAATTATAAGACACTGATGAAAGAAATTAAAGATGATACAAATAGATGGAGAGATATACCATGTGCTTGGATTGGAAGAATCAACATTGTGAAAATGACTCTACTACCCAAAGCAATCTACAGATTCAATGCAATCCCTATCAAACTACCACTGGCATTTTTCACAGAACTAGAACAAAAAGTTTCACAATTTGTATGGAAACACAAAATACCCCGAATAGCCAAAGCAATCTTGAGAACGAAAAACGAAGCTGGAGGAATCAGGCTCCCTGACTTCAGACTATATGACAAAGCTACAATAATCAAGACAGTATGGTACTGGCACAAAAACAGAAAGATAGATCAATGGAACAGGATAGAAAGCCCAAAGATAAACCCACACACATATGGTCACCTTATCTTTGATCAAGGAGGCAGGAATGTACAGTGGAGAAAGGACAGCCTCTTCAATAAGTGGTGCTGGGAAAACGGGAAGGTTACATGTAAAAGTATGAGATTAGATCACTCCCTAACACCATACACAAAAATAAGCTCAAAATGGATTAAAGACCTAAATGTAAGGCCAGAATCTATCAAACTCTTAGAGGAAATCATAGGCAGAACACTCTATGACATAAATCACAGCAAGATTCTTTTTGACCCACCTCCTAGAGAAATGGAATTAAAAACAAAAATAAACAAATGGGACCTAACGAAACGTCAAAGCTTTTGCACAGCAAAGGAAACCATAAACAAGACCAAAAGACAACCCTCAGAATGGGAGAAAATATTTGCAAATGAAGCAACTGACAAAGGATTAATTCCCCAAAATTAAAAGCAGCTCATTCAGCTCAATAACAATAAAACCAACAACCCAATCCAAAAATGAGCAGAATACCTAAATAGACATTTCTCCAAAGAAGATATACAGACTGCCAACAAACACATGAAAGAATGCTCAACATCATTAATCATTAGGGAAATACAAATCAAAACTACAATGAGATATCATCTCACACCAGTCAGAATGGCCATCATCAAAAAATCAAGAAACAATAAATGCTGGAGAGAGTGTGGAGAAAAGGGAACACTCCTTCACTGCTGGTGGGAATGCAAATTGGTACAGCCACTATGGAGAACAGTATGGAGATTCCTTAAAAAAAACAAATAGACCTACCATATGACCCAGCAATCCCACTACTGGGCATATACCCTGAGAAAACCATAATTCAAAAAGAGTCATGTACCAAAATGTTCATTGCAGCTCTATTTAAAATAGCCCAGAGATGGAAACAACCTAAGTGCCCATCATCAGATGAATGGATAAAGAAGATGTGACACATATATACAATGGAATATTACTCAGCCATAAACAAACGAAATTGAGCTATTTGTAATGAGGTGGATACACCTAGATCTGTCATACAGAGTGAAGTAAGTCAGAAAGAGAAAGACAAATACCATATACTAACATATATATATGGAAATTAAGGGAAAAAATGCCATGAAGAACCGAGGGGTAAGACAGGAATAAATACACAGACCTACTGGAGAACGGACTTGAAGATATGGGGAGGAGGGAGGGTGAGCTGTGACAAAGCGAGAGAGAGGCATGGACATATATACACTACCAAACGTAAGATAGATAGCTAGTGGGAAGCAGCCGCATAGAACAGGTATATCAGCTCCGTGCTTTGTGACTGCCTGGAGGGGTGGGATAGGGAGGGTGGGAGGGAGGGAGTTGCAAGAGGGAACAGATATGGGAACATATGTATATGTATAACTGATTCACTTGGTTATAAACAGAAACTAACACACCATTCTAAAGCAATTATACCCCAAAAAAGGTGTTAAAAAAAACACAGCACTAATGGTCACTTGATATTCTAAATAATTGCAGGCCTGTAAATGACACCTGCCCTCTAAACAAATCCTTGGGTCATAAATCCAGCAAAAAACTCAAAAGATGTGCACATTTTAAAATGATAAAAGACATGCATATTTTAAAACGACAATTTCAAAAGGCATATTTTTCGCTCCTTTTGTCTTCTCTTTCTTTTTCTTTCTCTCTTTTTTTTTGTTATAGAAAAAGACATGGAAAAACGCTCAACGTCAGGAATTAATAAAGCCATGCAAATCCAGTCTAGAAACACATTCACTTCACAGCCGTCAGAAGGATCATCAGCAAAGAAGTCTACATAGTATAAATGCTGAAGGGGTTTTAGAGAACTGTGTACCCTCTAGCAGCTGGTGGAATGTCACCTGGTAACAGCCAGTACAGAGAACAAAATGGAGGTGTGTTTAAAGGTAAAACTTGAGCTACCATGTGATCTGCTAGGCCCACTGATGGGCCTATCCACTGAGTAGACCTGAATCAAAAAGACACAGGCTGGCAATCCTTCACTGCAGCAACATGTACCATAGCCAAGAGCTGGAAGAAACCAAAATGTCCATCAAAAGAAAAATGCACCAAGAAGAAGTGGTCCATGTACACAATGGAATATTAGCCATGGAAAAGCATGGAACAATGCTGTTGGCACCACCATAGAAGGATCTAGAGATAATCACCCTACCTGAAGTAAGAAAGAAAACGAAAGACAGATATCCTATTACATCACTTATAGGTGTTACCTAAAAATTGATATCCATGAAATAATTTCCAAGAGAAGGACACTCATAGATTCAGAAAACCAAATTATGTTTAACCAAATGGAAAGGTGTAAGGAATGTATGAATAAGGATATGGAGGTTAACAGACATGTAGTAATACATATGAAATATATAATCACAAAATACCTATGGAATGCTAAAAGAGGTGGACTCAACACTCTGTAATAACCTACACGGGAAAGGATCCAAAGATGAATAGATCAATACATTGATATAATGAATCAGATTCCGTAAACCTAGAAAAAACACAGTATTTTTATCCAATTTGCTGTGATAATAAATAAAAATTAAATGTAAAAAACAAACAAGAAGTAAGGAGATATAAGCTCTTGGGAGTTTGCCGTGGCACATTCTGCTCTAATTTGCAGCTTACAAACACGATTTCCAGGAACCCTCTGTTGCCCAAAAACCCAGAGTTGGAAATGTAGAAATGCTGCCGCCTTGTGGCCGTTTCCCACAAGAGCGGCTTTAAAACCACAGCTAACGGTCACTTAACATTCACAAGGACTCAGGACAGTAAAGGACAACTGCCCTCAAAAATACACAACTGGCAAAATTTTCAAGGAGATAGTATGAAGAGGTAAATTTTACTCATTATTTTTCTAAAAACAAGGAAAATGGATAAAAGCTCTACAACATAAATTTTTAAACTCATGCAAATCTAGCCTACAAAAAGATTTTAACACACACACGTCAACTACCATCAGCCAAAGGTCTACAAACAATAAATGCTGAAGGGGTTTTAGAGAACTGTGTACCCTCTAGCTGCTGGTGAGATGTAAAGTGGTAAGAGCCAATAGTGAGAACAGAAAGGAGCTGTGTTTAAAAGTAAAAATTGAGCCAGCATTCCATTCAGCAGGTCAACCACTGAAACTCTCACCTGAAAATACCAGAGTCGAGAAGGCACAGGCTGCAACAGCTTCACTGCAGGATTTTTCACAATAGCCAAGACACGGAAGCAGCCGACATGTCCATCAATGGATGAATGGATAAAGAAGAAGTGGTCCATGTACATAATGGAATATTAGCCATGGAAAACAGTGAAACACTGCTCATTGAGGCACCATTTATGAGCCTAGATATAATCTCAGAACATGCCGTAAGTCAGAAAGAAAAAGACATATAGTATGATATCACTTATAGGTGTTATCTAACAACTGACAAAAATGATAGCATTTTCACAGAGAAAGAAACTCACAGACTTAGAAAACAAACTATTCTTATGTAAATGGAAAGGTGGGTGGTATGGAAAATTAAGATTAGGGTTACCATATGTGTACAAATACCCACTAAATACATTTATCAAAGAGACCGACCATATAGCAAGGGAGGTCAATGGAGCACTCTGCAATAATTTACATGGGAAGAGTATCTGTACATGAATATATTACATATGTGTGTGTGTTTGTTTGTGTGTGTATATATATATATATATATATATATATATGTAATGTACAAATGAACCAGATTGTATACACCTAGGACAAACAATATTCTAAATATTACCTCGATTTAAAAAGACTAAAAAATCGAACAAGAAATAATGGAATATTAACTTACTGGGTTTTTTCCTAGCACATTCCATTCTAATTTACAACCTGGGAACACAACTTCCAGAAATGTTGTGCTGCCCTAGAAACCAGTTGTGGGAACGGAGAAATGCTGCCGTCTTGTGGCCGTTTCCCCCAACAGCACCTTTAAAGCCAGTAGTAGTGGTCACTAAATATTCACACTCATTACAAGCCTGTAAATGTCACCTGTTCTCAAAAAATTCCTGGGGTCAAAAATCGACGAAAAATTCAAAACAGGGCAGCCTTCCCAGAAGACCACTTCAAGTGGTTTATTGTACTCACAGTTTTTTTCTGTTTTTGTTTAACAGAAAGAAAACAAAGCATGGAAAAATGCTGAACATTAGGAATTATTAAAGACATGCAAATCCAAATGACAAAAACCTATCAGCTCACACCAGTCATAATGGCCATCAGCAAAAATTCTGCAAACAATAAATGCTGAAGGGGTTGTGGAGAAATGCACACCCTCGTTTCTAAGTGGGACATGGTAAGAACCAGTAATGAAACCACAAAGGAGGTGCCTTGATAAGGTAAATATTGAGCTACCATTCAATCAAGCATACCCACTGCTGGGCCTATCACCTGAGAGGATGAGAATCAAAAAGACACAGGGTGGCAATCCTGCACTCCAGCAATATTTACCACAGCCAACACTTGGAAGCAACAAAAATGTCTGTCAACAGAGGAAGGCACAAAGAAGAAGTGGTCCATGTACACAATGGAATATTACTCCAAAAAATATATATAAAATTTCAATTTAGAAACCAAACGTAAGTAAGGAGACATCAGCTTTTGGGGGTTTATCCGGGCACATTCCTCTCTAATATACAACTGAGGAACACCACTGGCAGGAAGGACTCTTTCCGTAATTCCCAGAATGGGGAAAGGAGAAATGCTGCCGTACAATGGCCGATACCTGCAACAGCAGCTTTAAAACCTGTGCTAATGGTCACTTCATATGCACAAGTACTGGAGGGCTGTAAATGAAACCTGCCCTCAGAATGTCTTCAGGGAGGTAATGGCCAAAATATTTCAAAATGTGACACATACTTCAAGAAAACCATTTGAAGAGGTAAGCGCTACTCACAGCTTGAAAAAAAAAGAGGACATGCCTGAAAGTTCAATTGCAAGGGATTATGAGATGCATGCAAATCCAACCTCAAAGAGGTGTCAGCTCACACCTGTCAGAATAAACATCAGCAGAAAAACTACAAACAATAATTGCTGAAAGGGTTGTGGACAAGGGCATACCCTCAAATTTAAGTGGAACATAACCTGGTAAGAGCCACTAATGAGAACAGAATGGAGACGCCTTTACAAGGTAAACATTTTGCTACCATATGATCCAACAGGCCCTCTCCTGGGCCTATAACCGAAGAAGACATAATTGAAAGACACAGGCAGGCAAATGTGCATTTCAGCAGTGTTACAATAACCAAGACATGGAAGCAACCAAAAAGTCCATCAACAGGTGAGTGGACAAAGAAAAACTGGTCCACGTACAGATGGAATATTAGCCAAGGAAAACAATGACACAATGCCATTTGCATCACCATAGATGAGTCTAGAAGTAATCACGCAACTTGTAGTAAGTCAGAAAGCGAAAGACACGTATCCTGTGATATCACTTATAGGTGTTACCTAAAAATTGATACCAGTGAAGATATTTCCACAGAGAAAGGTAATCACAGATTCATTAAACAAACTTATGGTTCACCAATGGAAAGGTGTGAGGATTGGATACATTAGGATGTCAGAGTTAACAGAGATCTACAAACACAGGTGAAGTATATAATCACCAAAGACCTACGGAATACCAAGAGAAGACTACTCAACATTGTGTCATAACCTAAAATGGGAAAAGGATCCAAAGAAGAAAAGAGATATGTATATGTGGAACACAACCACATCTTGCACACCTAAAACAAGCAAAACATTGTAATCACACTTGCTGTGATAAACAATGAAAATTAAATTTAAAAAAAGAACAATATTTAGTGAGATATAAACATAAGGGGCTTTTTCCTGGCCCATTGCATTCTAATTTGCAACCTAGAACAGGACTTCCATTGAGGCTCTGTTTCCCTAGTAACCAGATTTGGTTAATGAGAACTGCTGCCGCCTTGTGGCCGTTTCACACAACAGCGGCTCTAACTGCAGCTGTAATGGTTACTTGACAGTCAAAATAATTGCAGGCCTGTAAATGACACCTGTCCTCAAAACAATCCTTCGGTCGTAAATCGAGCAAAAATCTCAAAAGACATCCATATTTCAAAACGACAATTTCAAGAGGCATATTTTATGCACATTTTATATTCTGTCTCTTTTTTTTTGTTATAGAAAAAGGCATGGAAAAACGCTCAACGTCAGGAATTAATAAAGCCATGCAAATCCAGTCTAGAAACACATTCAACTCACAGCCGTCAGAAGGATCATCAGCAAAAAACTCTACATAGTATAAATGCTGAAGGGGTTTTAGAGAACTGTGTACCCTCTAGCTGCTGATGGGATGTAACCTGGTAACAGCCAGTACAGAGAACAAAATGGAGGTGTGTTTAAAGGTAAAACTTGAGCTACTCTGTGATCTGGTAGGCCCACTGATGGGCCTATCCACAGAGTAGACCTGAATCAAAAAGACACAGGCTGGCAATCCTTCACTGCAGCAACATGTACCATAGCCAAGAGCTGGAAGAAACCAAAATGTCCATCAACAGAAAAATGCACCAAGAAGAAGTGGTCCATGTACACAATGGAATATTAGCCATGGAAAAGCATGGAGCAATGCTGTTGGCACCACCATAGAAGGATCTAGAGATAATCACCCTACCTGAAGTAAGAAAGAAAACGAAAGACAGATATCCTATTACATCACTTATAGGTGTTACCTAAAAATTGATACCCATGAAATAATTTCCAAGAGAAGGACACTCATAGATTCAGAAAACCAAATTATGTTTAACCAAATGGAAAGGTGTAAGGAATGTATGAATTAGGATATGGGGGTTAACAGACATGTAGTAATACATATGAAATATATAATCACAAAATACCTATAGAATGCTAAAAGAGGTGTACTCAACACTCTGTAATAACCTACACGGGAAAGGATCCAAAGATGAAGAGATCAATACATTGATATAATGAACCAGATTCCGTACACCTAGAAAAAACACAGTATTTTTATCCAATTTGCTGTGATAATAAATAAAAATTAAATGTAAAAAACAAACAAGAAGTAAGGAGATATAAGCTCTTGGGAGTTTGCCGTGGCACATTCTGCTCTAATTTGCAGCTTACAAACACGATTTCCAGGAACCCTCTGTTCCCCAAAAACCCAGAGTTGGAAATGTAGAAATGCTGCCGCCTTGTGGCCGTTTCCCACAAGAGCGGCTTTAAAACCACAGCTAACGGTCACTTAACATTCACAAGGACTCAGGACAGTAAAGGACAACTGCCCTCAAAAATTCACAACTGGCAAAATTTTCAAGGAGATAGTATGAAGAGGTAAAGTTTACTCATTATTTTTCTAAAAACAAGGAAAATGGATAAAAGCTCTACAACATAAATTTTTAAACTCATGCAAATCTAGCCTACAAAAAGATTTCAACACACACACGTCAACTACCATCAGCCAAAGGTCTACAAACAATAAATGCTGAAGGGGTTTTAGAGAACTGTGTACCCTCTAGCTGCTGGTGAGATGTAAAGTGGTAAGAGCCAATAGTGAGAACAGAAAGGAGCTGTGTTTAAAAGTAAAAATTGAGCCAGCATTCCATTCAGCAGGTCAACTGCTGAACCTCTCACCTGAAAATAACAGAGTCGAGAAGGCACAGGCTGCAACAGCTTCACTGCAGGATTTTTCACAATAGCCAAGACACGGAAGCAACCAAAATGTCCATCAATGGATGAATGGATAAAGAAGAAGTGGTCCATGTACATAATGGAATATTAGCCATGGAAAACAGTGAAACACTGCTCGTTGAGGCACCATTTATGAGCCTAGATATAATCTCAGAACATGACGTAAGTCAGAAAGAAAAAGACATATAGTATGATATCACTTAAAGGCGTTATCTAACAACTGACAAAAATGATAGCATTTTCACAGAGAAAGAAACTCACAGACTTAGAAAACAAACTATTCTTATGTAAATGGAAAGGTGGGTGGTATGGAAAATTAAGATTAGGGTTACCATATGTGTACAAATACCTACTAAATACATTTATCAAAGAGACCGACCATATAGCAAGGGAGGTCAATGGAGCACTCTGCAATAATTTACATGGGAAGAGTATCTGCACATGAATATATTCCATATGTGTGTGTGTGTGTGTTGTGTGTGTGTGTATATATAAATGTGTGTGTGTAATGTACAAATGAACCAGATTGTATACACGTAGGACAAACAATATTCTAAACATTACCTCGATTTAAAAAGACTAAAAAATCGAACAAGAAATAATGGAATACTAACTTACGGGTTTTTTTCCTAGCACATTCCATTCTAATTTACAACCTGGGAACACAACTTCCAGAAATGTTGTGCTGCCCTAGAAACCAGTTGTGGGAACGGAGAAATGTTGCCGTCTTGTGGCCGTTTCCCCCAACAGCACCTTTAAAGCCAGTAGTAGTGGTCACTAAATATTCACACTCATTACAAGCCTGTAAATGTCACCTGTTCTCAAAAAAATCCTGGGGTCAAAAATCGACGAAAAATTCAAAACAGGGCAGCCTTCCCAGAAGACCACTTCAAGTGGTTTATTGTACTCACAGTTTTTTTCTGTTTTTGTTTAACAGAAAGAAAACAAAGCATGGAAAAATGCTGAACATTAGGAATTATTAAAGACATGCAAATCCAAATGACAAAAACCTATCAGCTCACACCAGTCATAATGGCCATCAGCAAAAATTCTGCAAACAATAAATGCTGAAGGGGTTGTGGAGAAATGTGCACCCTCGTTTCTCAGTGGGACATGGTAAGAACCAGTAATGAAACCACAAAGGAGGTGCCTTGATAAGGTAAATATTGAGCTACCATTCAATCAAGCATACCCACTGCTGGGCCTATCACCTGAGAGGATGAGAATCAAAAAGACGCAGGGTGGCAATCCTGCACTCCAGCAATATTTACCACAGCCAACACTTGGAAGCAACAAAAATGTCTGTCAACAGAGGAAGGCACAAAGAAGAAGTGGTCCATGTACACAATGGAATATTACTCCAATAAAAAAAATATATAATTTCAATTTAGAAACCAAACGTAAGTAAGGAGACATCAGCTTTTGGGGGTTTGTCCGGGCACATTCCTCTCTAATATACCACTGAGGAACACCACTGGCAGGAAGGACTCTTTCCGTAATTCCCAGAATGGGGAAAGGAGAAATGCTGCCGCACAATGGCCAATACCTGCAACAGCAGCTTTAAAACCTGTGCTAATGGTCACTTCATATGCACAAGTACTGGAGGGCTGTAAATGAAACCTGCCCTCAGAATGTCTTCAGGGAGGTAATGGCCAAAATATTTCAAAATGTGACACATACTTCAAGAAAACCATTTGAAGAGGTAAGCGCTACTCACAGCTTGAAAAAAAAAGAGGACATGCCTGAAAGTTCAATTGCAAGGGATTATGAGATGCATGCAAATCCAACCTCAAAGAGGTGTCAGCTCACACCTGTCAGAATAAACATCAGCAGAAAAACTACAAACAATAATTGCTGAAAGGGTTGTGGACAAGGGCATACCCTCAAATTTAAGTGGAACATAACCTGGTAAGAGCCACTAATGAGAACAGAATGGAGACGCCTTTACAAGGTAAACATTTTGCTACCATATGATCCAACAGGCCCTCTCCTGGGCCTATAACCGAAGAAGACATAATTGAAAGACACAGGCAGGCAAATGTGCATTTCAGCAGTGTTACAATAACCAAGACATGGAAGCAACCAAAAAGTCCATCAACAGGTGAGTGGACAAAGAAAAACTGGTCCACGTACAGATGGAATATTAGCCAAGGAAAACAATGACACAATGCCATTTGCATCACCATAGATGAGTCTAGAAGTAATCACGCAACTTGTAGTAAGTCAGAAAGCGAAAGACACGTATCCTGTGATATCACTTATAGGTGTTACCTAAAAATTGATACCAGTGAAGATATTTCCACAGAGAAAGGCAATCACAGATTCATTAAACAAACTTATGGTTCACCAATGGAAAGGTGTGAGGATTGGATACATTAGGATGTCAGAGTTAACAGAGATGTACAAACACAGGTGAAGTATATAATCACCAAAGACCTACGGAATACCAAGAGAAGACTACTCAACATTGTGTCATAACCTAAAATGGGAAAAGGATCCAAAGAAGAAAAGAGATATGTATATGTGGAACACAACCACATCTTGCACACCTAAAACAAGCAAAACATTGTAATCACACTTGCTGTGATAAACAATGAAAATTAAATTTAAAAAAAGAACAATATTTAGTGAGATATAAACATAAGGGGCTTTTTCCTGGCCCATTGCATTCTAATTTGCAACCTAGAACAGGACTTCCATTGAGGCTCTGTTTCCCTAGTAACCAGATTTGGTTAATGAGAACTGCTGCCGCCTTGTGGCCGTTTCACACAACAGCGGCTCTAACTGCAGCTGTAATGGTTACTTGACAGTCAAAATAATTGCAGGCCTGTAAATGACACCTGTCCTCAAAACAATCCTTCGGTCGTAAATCGAGCAAAAATCTCAAAAGACATCCATATTTCAAAACGACAATTTCAAGAGGCATATTTTATGCACATTTTATATTCTGTCTCTTTTTTTTTGTTATAGAAAAAGGCATGGAAAAACGCTCAACGTCAGGAATTAATAAAGCCATGCAAATCCAGTCTAGAAACACATTCAACTCACAGCCGTCAGAAGGATCATCAGCAAAAAACTCTACATAGTATAAATGCTGAAGGGGTTTTAGAGAACTGTGTACCCTCTAGCTGCTGATGGGATGTAACCTGGTAACAGCCAGTACAGAGAACAAAATGGAGGTGTGTTTAAAGGTAAAACTTGAGCTACTCTGTGATCTGGTAGGCCCACTGATGGGCCTATCCACAGAGTAGACCTGAATCAAAAAGACACAGGCTGGCAATCCTTCACTGCAGCAACATGTACCATAGCCAAGAGCTGGAAGAAACCAAAATGTCCATCAACAGAAAAATGCACCAAGAAGAAGTGGTCCATGTACACAATGGAATATTAGCCATGGAAAAGCATGGAGCAATGCTGTTGGCACCACCATAGAAGGATCTAGAGATAATCACCCTACCTGAAGTAAGAAAGAAAACGAAAGACAGATATCCTATTACATCACTTATAGGTGTTACCTAAAAATTGATACCCATGAAATAATTTCCAAGAGAAGGACACTCATAGATTCAGAAAACCAAATTATGTTTAACCAAATGGAAAGGTGTAAGGAATGTATGAATTAGGATATGGGGGTTAACAGACATGTAGTAATACATATGAAATATATAATCACAAAATACCTATAGAATGCTAAAAGAGGTGTACTCAACACTCTGTAATAACCTACACGGGAAAGGATCCAAAGATGAAGAGATCAATACATTGATATAATGAACCAGATTCCGTACACCTAGAAAAAACACAGTATTTTTATCCAATTTGCTGTGATAATAAATAAAAATTAAATGTAAAAAACAAACAAGAAGTAAGGAGACATAAGCTCTTGGGAGTTTGCCGTGGCACATTCTGCTCTAATTTGCAGCTTACAAACACGATTTCCAGGAACCCTCTGTTGCCCAAAAACCCAGAGTTGGAAATGTAGAAATGCTGCCGCCTTGTGGCCGTTTCCCACAAGAGCGGCTTTAAAACCACAGCTAACGGTCACTTAACATTCACAAGGACTCAGGACAGTAAAGGACAACTGCCCTCAAAAATTCACAACTGGCAAAATTTTCAAGGAGATAGTATGAAGAGGTAAAGTTTACTCATTATTTTTCTAAAAACAAGGAAAATGGATAAAAGCTCTACAACATAAATTTTTAAACTCATGCAAATCTAGCCTACGAAAAGATTTCAACACACACACGTCAACTACCATCAGCCAAAGGTCTACAAACAATAAATGCTGAAGGGGTTTTAGAGAACTGTGTACCCTCTAGCTGCTGGTGAGATGTAAAGTGGTAAGAGCCAATAGTGAGAACAGAAAGGAGCTGTGTTTAAAAGTAAAAATTGAGCCAGCATTCCATTCAGCAGGTCAACTGCTGAACCTCTCACCTGAAAATAACAGAGTCGAGAAGGCACAGGCTGCAACAGCTTCACTGCAGGATTTTTCACAATAGCCAAGACACGGAAGCAACCAAAATGTCCATCAATGGATGAATGGATAAAGAAGAAGTGGTCCATGTACATAATGGAATATTAGCCATGGAAAACAGTGAAACACTGCTCGTTGAGGCACCATTTATGAGCCTAGATATAATCTCAGAACATGACGTAAGTCAGAAAGAAAAAGACATATAGTATGATATCACTTAAAGGCGTTATCTAACAACTGACAAAAATGATAGCATTTTCACAGAGAAAGAAACTCACAGACTTAGAAAACAAACTATTCTTATGTAAATGGAAAGGTGGGTGGTATGGAAAATTAAGATTAGGGTTACCATATGTGTACAAATACCTACTAAATACATTTATCAAAGAGACCGACCATATAGCAAGGGAGGTCAATGGAGCACTCTGCAATAATTTACATGGGAAGAGTATCTGCACATGAATATATTACATATGTGTGTGTGTGTGTGTTGTGTGTGTGTGTATATATAAATGTGTGTGTGTAATGTACAAATGAACCAGATTGTATACACGTAGGACAAACAATATTCTAAACATTACCTCGATTTAAAAAGACTAAAAAATCGAACAAGAAATAATGGAATACTAACTTACGGGTTTTTTTCCTAGCACATTCCATTCTAATTTACAACCTGGGAACACAACTTCCAGAAATGTTGTGCTGCCCTAGAAACCAGTTGTGGGAACGGAGAAATGCTGCCGTCTTGTGGCCGTTTCCCCCAACAGCACCTTTAAAGCCAGTAGTAGTGGTCACTAAATATTCACACTCATTACAAGCCTGTAAATGTCACCTGTTCTCAAAAAAATCCTGGGGTCAAAAATCGACGAAAAATTCAAAACAGGGCAGCCTTCCCAGAAGACCACTTCAAGTGGTTTATTGTACTCACAGTTTTTTTCTGTTTTTGTTTAACAGAAAGAAAACAAAGCATGGAAAAATGCTGAACATTAGGAATTATTAAAGACATGCAAATCCAAATGACAAAAACCTATCAGCTCACACCAGTCATAATGGCCATCAGCAAAAATTCTGCAAACAATAAATGCTGAAGGGGTTGTGGAGAAATGTGCACCCTCGTTTCTCAGTGGGACATGGTAAGAACCAGTAATGAAACCACAAAGGAGGTGCCTTGATAAGGTAAATATTGAGCTACCATTCAATCAAGCATACCCACTGCTGGGCCTATCACCTGAGAGGATGAGAATCAAAAAGACGCAGGGTGGCAATCCTGCACTCCAGCAATATTTACCACAGCCAACACTTGGAAGCAACAAAAATGTCTGTCAACAGAGGAAGGCACAAAGAAGAAGTGGTCCATGTACACAATGGAATATTACTCCAATAAAAAAAATATATAATTTCAATTTAGAAACCAAACGTAAGTAAGGAGACATCAGCTTTTGGGGGTTTGTCCGGGCACATTCCTCTCTAATATACCACTGAGGAACACCACTGGCAGGAAGGACTCTTTCCGTAATTCCCAGAATGGGGAAAGGAGAAATGCTGCCACACAATGGCCAATACCTGCAACAGCAGCTTTAAAACCTGTGCTAATGGTCACTTCATATGCACAAGTACTGGAGGGCTGTAAATGAAACCTGCCCTCAGAATGTCTTCAGGGAGGTAATGGCCAAAATATTTCAAAATGTGACACATACTTCAAGAAAACCATTTGAAGAGGTAAGCGCTACTCACAGCTTGAAAAAAAAAGAGGACATGCCTGAAAGTTCAATTGCAAGGGATTATGAGATGCATGCAAATCCAACCTCAAAGAGGTGTCAGCTCACACCTGTCAGAATAAACATCAGCAGAAAAACTACAAACAATAATTGCTGAAAGGGTTGTGGACAAGGGCATACCCTCAAATTTAAGTGGAACATAACCTGGTAAGAGCCACTAATGAGAACAGAATGGAGACGCCTTTACAAGGTAAACATTTTGCTACCATATGATCCAACAGGCCCTCTCCTGGGCCTATAACCGAAGAAGACATAATTGAAAGACACAGGCAGGCAAATGTGCATTTCAGCAGTGTTACAATAACCAAGACATGGAAGCAACCAAAAAGTCCATCAACAGGTGAGTGGACAAAGAAAAACTGGTCCACGTACAGATGGACTATTAGCCAAGGAAAACAATGACACAATGCCATTTGCATCACCATAGATGAGTCTAGAAGTAATCACGCAACTTGTAGTAAGTCAGAAAGCGAAAGACACGTATCCTGTGATATCACTTATAGGTGTTACCTAAAAATTGATACCAGTGAAGATATTTCCACAGAGAAAGGCAATCACAGATTCATTAAACAAACTTATGGTTCACCAATGGAAAGGTGTGAGGATTGGATACATTAGGATGTCAGAGTTAACAGAGATCTACAAACACAGGTGAAGTATATAATCACCAAAGACCTACGGAATACCAAGAGAAGACTACTCAACATTGTGTCATAACCTAAAATGGGAAAAGGATCCAAAGAAGATAAGAGATATGTATATGTGGAAAACAACCACATCTTGCACACCTAAAACAAGCAAAACATTGTAATCACACTTGCTGTGATAAACAATGAAAATTAAATTTAAAGAAAGAACAATATTTAGTGAGATATAAACATAAGGGGCTTTTTCCTGGCCCATTGCATTCTAATTTGCAACCTAGAACAGGACTTCCATTGAGGCTCTGTTTCCCTAGTAACCAGATTTGGTTAATGAGAACTGCTGCCGCCTTGTGGCCGTTTCACACAACAGCGGCTCTAACTGCAGCTGTAATGGTTACTTGACAGTCAAAATAATTGCAGGCCTGTAAATGACACCTGTCCTCAAAACAATCCTTCGGTCGTAAATCGAGCAAAAATCTCAAAAGACATCCATATTTCAAAACGACAATTTCAAGAGGCATATTTTATGCACATTTTATATTCTGTCTCTTTTTTTTTTGTTATAGAAAAAGGCATGGAAAAACGCTCAACGTCAGGAATTAATAAAGCCATGCAAATCCAGTCTAGAAACACATTCAACTCACAGCCGTCAGAAGGATCATCAGCAAAAAACTCTACATAGTATAAATGCTGAAGGGGTTTTAGAGAACTGTGTACCCTCTAGCTGCTGATGGGATGTAACCTGGTAACAGCCAGTACAGAGAACAAAATGGAGGTGTGTTTAAAGGTAAAACTTGAGCTACTCTGTGATCTGGTAGGCCCACTGATGGGCCTATCCACAGAGTAGACCTGAATCAAAAAGACACAGGCTGGCAATCCTTCACTGCAGCAACATGTACCATAGCCAAGAGCTGGAAGAAACCAAAATGTCCATCAACAGAAAAATGCACCAAGAAGAAGTGGTCCATGTACACAATGGAATATTAGCCATGGAAAAGCATGGAGCAATGCTGTTGGCACCACCATAGAAGGATCTAGAGATAATCACCCTACCTGAAGTAAGAAAGAAAACGAAAGACAGATATCCTATTACATCACTTATAGGTGTTACCTAAAAATTGATACCCATGAAATAATTTCCAAGAGAAGGACACTCATAGATTCAGAAAACCAAATTATGTTTAACCAAATGGAAAGGTGTAAGGAATGTATGAATTAGGATATGGGGGTTAACAGACATGTAGTAATACATATGAAATATATAATCACAAAATACCTATAGAATGCTAAAAGAGGTGTACTCAACACTCTGTAATAACCTACATGGGAAAGGATCCAAAGATGAAGAGATCAATACATTGATATAATGAACCAGATTCCGTACACCTAGAAAAAACACAGTATTTTTATCCAATTTGCTGTGATAATAAATAAAAATTAAATGTAAAAAACAAACAAGAAGTAAGGAGACATAAGCTCTTGGGAGTTTGCCGTGGCACATTCTGCTCTAATTTGCAGCTTACAAACACGATTTCCAGGAACCCTCTGTTGCCCAAAAACCCAGAGTTGGAAATGTAGAAATGCTGCCGCCTTGTGGCCGTTTCCCACAAGAGCGGCTTTAAAACCACAGCTAACGGTCACTTAACATTCACAAGGACTCAGGACAGTAAAGGACAACTGCCCTCAAAAATTCACAACTGGCAAAATTTTCAAGGAGATAGTATGAAGAGGTAAAGTTTACTCATTATTTTTCTAAAAACAAGGAAAATGGATAAAAGCTCTACAACATAAATTTTTAAAGTCATGCAAATCTAGCCTACAAAAGATTTCAACACACACACGTCAACTACCATCAGCCAAAGGTCTACAAACAATAAATGCTGAAGGGGTTTTAGAGAACTGTGTACCCTCTAGCTGCTGGTGAGATGTAAAGTGGTAAGAGCCAATAGTGAGAACAGAAAGGAGCTGTGTTTAAAAGTAAAAATTGAGCCAGCATTCCATTCAGCAGGTCAACCGCTGAACCTCTCACCTGAAAATACCAGAGTCGAGAAGGCACATGTTGCAACAGCTTCACTGCAGGATTTTTCACAATAGCCAAGACACGGAAGCAACCAAAATGTCCATCAATGGATGAATGGATAAAGAAGAAGTGTTCCATGTACATAATGGAATATTAGCCATGGAAAACAGTGAAACACTGCTCGTTGAGGCACCATTTATGAGCCTAGATATAATCTCAGAACATGACGTAAGTCAGAAAGAAAAAGACATATAGTATGATATCACTTAAAGGCGTTATCTAACAACTGACAAAAATGATAGCATTTTCACAGAGAAAGAAACTCACAGACTTAGAAAACAAACTATTCTTATGTAAATGGAAAGGTGGGTGGTATGGAAAATTAAGATTAGGGTTACCATATGTGTACAAATACCTACTAAATACATTTATCAAAGAGACCGACCATATAGCAAGGGAGGTCAATGGAGCACTCTGCAATAATTTACATGGGAAGAGTATCTGCACATGAATATATTACATATGTGTGTGTGTGTGTGTGTTGTGTGTGTGTGTATATATAAATGTGTGTGTGTAATGTACAAATGAACCAGATTGTATACACGTAGGACAAACAATATTCTAAACATTACCTCGATTTAAAAAGACTAAAAAATCGAACAAGAAATAATGGAATACTAACTTACGGGTTTTTTTCCTAGCACATTCCATTCTAATTTACAACCTGGGAACACAACTTCCAGAAATGTTGTGCTGCCCTAGAAACCAGTTGTGGGAACGGAGAAATGCTGCCGTCTTGTGGCCGTTTCCCCCAACAGCACCTTTAAAGCCAGTAGTAGTGGTCACTAAATATTCACACTCATTACAAGCCTGTAAATGTCACCTGTTCTCAAAAAAATCCTGGGGTCAAAAATCGACGAAAAATTCAAAACAGGGCAGCCTTCCCAGAAGACCACTTCAAGTGGTTTATTGTACTCACAGTTTTTTTCTGTTTTTGTTTAACAGAAAGAAAACAAAGCATGGAAAAATGCTGAACATTAGGAATTATTAAAGACATGCAAATCCAAATGACAAAAACCTATCAGCTCACACCAGTCATAATGGCCATCAGCAAAAATTCTGCAAACAATAAATGCTGAAGGGGTTGTGGAGAAATGTGCACCCTCGTTTCTCAGTGGGACATGGTAAGAACCAGTAATGAAACCACAAAGGAGGTGCCTTGATAAGGTAAATATTGAGCTACCATTCAATCAAGCATACCCACTGCTGGGCCTATCACCTGAGAGGATGAGAATCAAAAAGACGCAGGGTGGCAATCCTGCACTCCAGCAATATTTACCACAGCCAACACTTGGAAGCAACAAAAATGTCTGTCAACAGAGGAAGGCACAAAGAAGAAGTGGTCCATGTACACAATGGAATATTACTCCAATAAAAAAAATATATAATTTCAATTTAGAAACCAAACGTAAGTAAGGAGACATCAGCTTTTGGGGGTTTGTCCGGGCACATTCCTCTCTAATATACCACTGAGGAACACCACTGGCAGGAAGGACTCTTTCCGTAATTCCCAGAATGGGGAAAGGAGAAATGCTGCCGCACAATGGCCAATACCTGCAACAGCAGCTTTAAAACCTGTGCTAATGGTCACTTCATATGCACAAGTACTGGAGGGCTGTAAATGAAACCTGCCCTCAGAATGTCTTCAGGGAGGTAATGGCCAAAATATTTCAAAATGTGACACATACTTCAAGAAAACCATTTGAAGAGGTAAGCGCTACTCACAGCTTGAAAAAAAAAGAGGACATGCCTGAAAGTTCAATTGCAAGGGATTATGAGATGCATGCAAATCCAACCTCAAAGAGGTGTCAGCTCACACCTGTCAGAATAAACATCAGCAGAAAAACTACAAACAATAATTGCTGAAAGGGTTGTGGACAAGGGCATACCCTCAAATTTAAGTGGAACATAACCTGGTAAGAGCCACTAATGAGAACAGAATGGAGACGCCTTTACAAGGTAAACATTTTGCTACCATATGATCCAACAGGTCCTCTCCTGGGCCTATAACCGAAGAAGACATAATTGAAAGACACAGGCAGGCAAATGTGCATTTCAGCAGTGTTACAATAACCAAGACATGGAAGCAACCAAAAAGTCCATCAACAGGTGAGTGGACAAAGAAAAACTGGTCCACGTACAGATGGAATATTAGCCAAGGAAAACAATGACACAATGCCATTTGCATCACCATAGATGAGTCTAGAAGTAATCACGCAACTTGTAGTAAGTCAGAAAGCGAAAGACACGTATCCTGTGATATCACTTATAGGTGTTACCTAAAAATTGATACCAGTGAAGATATTTCCACAGAGAAAGGCAATCACAGATTCATTAAACAAACTTATGGTTCACCAATGGAAAGGTGTGAGGATTGGATACATTAGGATGTCAGAGTTAACAGAGATCTACAAACACAGGTGAAGTATATAATCACCAAAGACCTACGGAATACCAAGAGAAGACTACTCAACATTGTGTCATAACCTAAAATGGGAAAAGGATCCAAAGAAGAAAAGAGATATGTATATGTGGAACACAACCACATCTTGCACACCTAAAACAAGCAAAACATTGTAATCACACTTGCTGTGATAAACAATGAAAATTAAATTTAAAAAAAGAACAATATTTAGTGAGATATAAACATAAGGGGCTTTTTCCTGGCCCATTGCATTCTAATTTGCAACCTAGAACAGGACTTCCATTGAGGCTCTGTTTCCCTAGTAACCAGATTTGGTTAATGAGAACTGCTGCCGCCTTGTGGCCGTTTCACACAACAGTGGCTCTAACTGCAGCTGTAATGGTTACTTGACAGTCAAAATAATTGCAGGCCTGTAAATGACACCTGTTCTCAAAACAATCCTTCGGTCGTAAATCGAGCAAAAATCTCAAAAGACATCCATATTTCAAAACGACAATTTCAAGAGGCATATTTTATGCACATTTTATATTCTGTCTCTTTTTTTTTGTTATAGAAAAAGGCATGGAAAAACGCTCAACGTCAGGAATTAATAAAGCCATGCAAATCCAGTCTAGAAACACATTCAACTCACAGCCGTCAGAAGGATCATCAGCAAAAAACTCTACATAGTATAAATGCTGAAGGGGTTTTAGAGAACTGTGTACCCTCTAGCTGCTGATGGGATGTAACCTGGTAACAGCCAGTACAGAGAACAAAATGGAGGTGTGTTTAAAGGTAAAACTTGAGCTACTCTGTGATCTGGTAGGCCCACTGATGGGCCTATCCACAGAGTAGACCTGAATCAAAAAGACACAGGCTGGCAATCCTTCACTGCAGCAACATGTACCATAGCCAAGAGCTGGAAGAAACCAAAATGTCCATCAACAGAAAAATGCACCAAGAAGAAGTGGTCCATGTACACAATGGAATATTAGCCATGGAAAAGCATGGAGCAATGCTGTTGGCACCACCATAGAAGGATCTAGAGATAATCACCCTACCTGAAGTAAGAAAGAAAACGAAAGACAGATATCCTATTACATCACTTATAGGTGTTACCTAAAAATTGATACCCATGAAATAATTTCCAAGAGAAGGACACTCATAGATTCAGAAAACCAAATTATGTTTAACCAAATGGAAAGGTGTAAGGAATGTATGAATTAGGATATGGGGGTTAACAGACATGTAGTAATACATATGAAATATATAATCACAAAATACCTATAGAATGCTAAAAGAGGTGTACTCAACACTCTGTAATAACCTACACGGGAAAGGATCCAAAGATGAAGAGATCAATACATTGATATAATGAACCAGATTCCGTACACCTAGAAAAAACACAGTATTTTTATCCAATTTGCTGTGATAATAAATAAAAATTAAATGTAAAAAACAAACAAGAAGTAAGGAGACATAAGCTCTTGGGAGTTTGCCGTGGCACATTCTGCTCTAATTTGCAGCTTACAAACACGATTTCCAGGAACCCTCTGTTGCCCAAAAACCCAGAGTTGGAAATGTAGAAATGCTGCCGCCTTGTGGCCGTTTCCCACAAGAGCGGCTTTAAAACCACAGCTAACGGTCACTTAACATTCACAAGGACTCAGGACAGTAAAGGACAACTGCCCTCAAAAATTCACAACTGGCAAAATTTTCAAGGAGATAGTATGAAAAGGTAAATTTTACTCATTATTTTTCTAAAAACAAGGAAAATGGATAAAAGCTCAACAACATAAATTTTTAAAGTCATGCAAATCTAGCCTACAAAAGATTTCAACACACACACGTCAACTACCATCAGCCAAAGGTCTACAAACAATAAATGCTGAAGGGGTTTTAGAGAACTGTGTACCCTCTAGCTGCTGGTGAGATGTAAAGTGGTAAGAGCCAATAGTGAGAACAGAAAGGAGCTGTGTTTAAAAGTAAAAATTGAGCCAGCATTCCATTCAGCAGGTCAACCGCTGAACCTCTCACCTGAAAATACCAGAGTCGAGAAGGCACATGTTGCAACAGCTTCACTGCAGGATTTTTCACAATAGCCAAGACACGGAAGCAACCAAAATGTCCATCAATGGATGAATGGATAAAGAAGAAGTGTTCCATGTACATAATGGAATATTAGCCATGGAAAACAGTGAAACACTGCTCGTTGAGGCACCATTTATGAGCCTAGATATAATCTCAGAACATGACGTAAGTCAGAAAGAAAAAGACATATAGTATGATATCACTTAAAGGCGTTATCTAACAACTGACAAAAATGATAGCATTTTCACAGAGAAAGAAACTCACAGACTTAGAAAACAAACTATTCTTATGTAAATGGAAAGGTGGGTGGTATGGAAAATTAAGATTAGGGTTACCATATGTGTACAAATACCTACTAAATACATTTATCAAAGAGACCGACCATATAGCAAGGGAGGTCAATGGAGCACTCTGCAATAATTTACATGGGAAGAGTATCTGCACATGAATATATTACATATGTGTGTGTGTGTGTGTTGTGTGTGTGTGTATATATAAATGTGTGTGTGTAATGTACAAATGAACCAGATTGTATACACGTAGGACAAACAATATTCTAAACATTACCTCGATTTAAAAAGACTAAAAAATCGAACAAGAAATAATGGAATACTAACTTACGGGTTTTTTTCCTAGCACATTCCATTCTAATTTACAACCTGGGAACACAACTTCCAGAAATGTTGTGCTGCCCTAGAAACCAGTTGTGGGAACGGAGAAATGCTGCCGTCTTGTGGCCGTTTCCCCCAACAGCACCTTTAAAGCCAGTAGTAGTGGTCACTAAATATTCACACTCATTACAAGCCTGTAAATGTCACCTGTTCTCAAAAAAATCCTGGGGTCAAAAATCGACGAAAAATTCAAAACAGGGCAGCCTTCCCAGAAGACCACTTCAAGTGGTTTATTGTACTCACAGTTTTTTTCTGTTTTTGTTTAACAGAAAGAAAACAAAGCATGGAAAAATGCTGAACATTAGGAATTATTAAAGACATGCAAATCCAAATGACAAAAACCTATCAGCTCACACCAGTCATAATGGCCATCAGCAAAAATTCTGCAAACAATAAATGCTGAAGGGGTTGTGGAGAAATGTGCACCCTCGTTTCTCAGTGAGACATGGTAAGAACCAGTAATGAAACCACAAAGGAGGTGCCTTGATAAGGTAAATATTGAGCTACCATTCAATCAAGCATACCCACTGCTGGGCCTATCACCTGAGAGGATGAGAATCAAAAAGACGCAGGGTGGCAATCCTGCACTCCAGCAATATTTACCACAGCCAACACTTGGAAGCAACAAAAATGTCTGTCAACAGAGGAAGGCACAAAGAAGAAGTGGTCCATGTACACAATGGAATATTACTCCAATAAAAAAAATATATAATTTCAATTTAGAAACCAAACATAAGTAAGGAGACATCAGCTTTTGGGGGTTTGTCCGGGCACATTCCTCTCTAATATACCACTGAGGAACACCACTGGCAGGAAGGACTCTTTCCGTAATTCCCAGAATGGGGAAAGGAGAAATGCTGCCGCACAATGGCCAATACCTGCAACAGCAGCTTTAAAACCTCTGCTAATGGTCACTTCATATGCACAAGTACTGGAGGGCTGTAAATGAAACCTGCCCTCAGAATGTCTTCAGGGAGGTAATGGCCAAAATATTTCAAAATGTG
This sequence comes from Pseudorca crassidens, assembly GCF_039906515.1. Classification (NCBI taxonomy): domain Eukaryota; kingdom Metazoa; phylum Chordata; class Mammalia; order Artiodactyla; family Delphinidae; genus Pseudorca; species Pseudorca crassidens. The sequence continues at coordinate 116,285 of NW_027136297.1, read as the reverse complement.
ACACATACTTCAAGAAAACCATTTGAAGAGGTAAGCGCTACTCACAGCTTGAAAAAAAAAAGAGGACATGCCTGAAAGTTCAATTGCAAGGGATTATGAGATGCATGCAAATCCAACCTCAAAGAGGTGTCAGCTCACACCTGTCAGAATAAACATCAGCAGAAAAACTACAAACAATAATTGCTGAAAGGGTTGTGGACAAGGGCATACCCTCAAATTTAAGTGGAACATAACCTGGTAAGAGCCACTAATGAGAACAGAATGGAGACGCCTTTACAAGGTAAACATTTTGCTACCATATGATCCAACAGGCCCTCTCCTGGGCCTATAACCGAAGAAGACATAATTGAAAGACACAGGCAGGCAAATGTGCATTTCAGCAGTGTTACAATAACCAAGACATGGAAGCAACCAAAAAGTCCATCAACAGGTGAGTGGACAAAGAAAAACTGGTCCACGTACAGATGGAATATTAGCCAAGGAAAACAATGACACAATGCCATTTGCATCACCATAGATGAGTCTAGAAGTAATCACGCAACTTGTAGTAAGTCAGAAAGTGAAAGACACGTATCCTGTGATATCACTTATAGGTGTTACCTAAAAATTGATACCAGTGAAGATATTTCCACAGAGAAAGGCAATCACAGATTCATTAAACAAACTTATGGTTCACCAATGGAAAGGTGTGAGGATTGGATACATTAGGATGTCAGAGTTAACAGAGATCTACAAACACAGGTGAAGTATATAATCACCAAAGACCTACGGAATACCAAGAGAAGACTACTCAACATTGTGTCATAACCTAAAATGGGAAAAGGATCCAAAGAAGAAAAGAGATATGTATATGTGGAAAACAACCACATCTTGCACACCTAAAACAAGCAAAACATTGTAATCACACTTGCTGTGATAAACAATGAAAATTAAATTTTAAAAAAGAACAATATTTAGTGAGATATAAACTTCAGGGGCTTTTTCTTGGCCCATTCCATTCTAATTTGCAACCTAGAACAGGACTTCCATTGAGGCTCTGTTTCCCTAGTAACCAGATTTGGTTAATGAGAACTACTGCCGCCTTGTGGCCGTTTCACACAACAGCAGCTCTAACTGCAGCTGTAATGGTTACTTGATAGTCAAAATAATTGCAGGCCTGTAAATGACACCTGTCCTCAAAACAATCCTTCGGTCGTAAATCGAGCAAAAATCTCAAAAGACATCCATATTTCAAAACGACAATTTCAAGAGGCATATTTTATGCACATTTTATATTCTGTCTCTTTTTTTGTTATAGAAAAAGGCATGGAAAAACGCTCAACATCAGGAATTCATAAAGCCATGCAAATCCAGTCTAGAAACACATTCACCTCACAGCCGTCAGAAGGATCATCAGCAAAAAAGTCTACATAGTATAAATGCTGAAGGGGTTTTAGAGAACTGTGTACCCTCTAGCTGCTGATGGGATGTAACCTGGTAACAGCCAGTACAGAGAACAAAATGGAGGTGTGTTTAAAGGTAAAACTTGAGCTACTATGTGATCTCGTAGGCCCACTGATGGGCCTATCCGCTGAGTAGACCTGAATCAAAAAGACACAGGCTGGCAATCCTTCACTGCAGCAACATATACCATAGCCAAGAGCTGGAAGAAACCAAAATGTCCATCAACAGAAAAATGCACCAAGAAGAAGTGGTCCATGTACACAATGGAATATTAGCCATGGAAAAGCATGGAACAGTGCCCTTGGCACCACCATAGAAGGATCTAGAGATATTCACCCTACCTGAAGTAAGAAAGAAACCGAAAGACAGATATCCTATTACATCACTTATAGGTGTTACCTAAAAATTGATACCCATGAAATAATTTCCAAGAGAAGGACACTCATAGATTTAGAAAACCAAATTATGTTTAACCAAATGGAAAGGTGTAAGGAATGTATGAATTAGGATACGGGGGTTAACAGACATGTACTAATATATATGAAATATATAATCACAAAATACCTATGGAATACCAAGAGAGGTCTTCTCAACACTCTGTAATAACCTACATGGGAAAGGATCCAAAGATGAATAGATCTATACATAGATATAATGAAGCAGATTCTGTTCAGCTAGAACACACACAACAATTTTCTCAAATTTGCTCTTTTAATTAATAAAAATTAAATTTAAAAAAAGCAAACAAGAATTATGGAGATATAAGCCCTTGGGCGTTTGCCCTGACACATTCCACTCTAAATTGCAGCCTACAAACATGATTTCCAGGAAAGATCTCTTGCCCAAAAACCCAGAATTGGAAACGTAGGAATGCTGTCGCCTTGTGCCATTTCCCGCAAGAGCGGCTTTAAAACCACAGGTAACCATCACTTAACATTCACAAGGTCTCACTCTGGGCTGTAAAGCACACCTGCCGTCAAAACTTGTGCTGAGGTATGGAATGGCCAAAAAAATTCAAACCTGGCAAATTTTTCAAGGAGATAGTATGAAGAGGTAAGTTTTACTCCCTATTTTTCAAATAAAAAAAGAAAATGGATAAAAGCTCAACATCAGGAATTATTAGACTCATGCAAATCTAGCCTACAAAAAGGTTTCAACTCACGCAAGTCAACTACCATCAGCCAAAAGTCTACAAACAATAAACGCTGAAGGTGTTTTAGAGAACTGTGTATCCTCTAGCTGCTTGTGAGATGTAAAGTGGTAAGATCCGGTAATGAGAACAGAAAGGAGCTGCGTTTAAAAGTAAAAATTGAGATGTCATTCGATCCAACACGCCCACCACTGGGCCTATCACCGAAGCGCCGAATCGAGAAGACACACGCTGACAAACCTGTACTGAAGTAATACTGAAAATAGCCAGGACATGGAAGCAGCAAAAATGTCAGTTAACAGATGAATGGACAAAGAAGAAGTGGTACATGTACCTAATGGAAGATTAGCTTTCAAAAAAATGAACAATGTCATTTTCATGACTGCAGGTGGGTCTAGAAATAATCATATTATGTGAAGTCAAAAGTGTATGATATGTATCCTATGATGTAATTTATAGATGTTATCTTAAGATTCCTACCAATGAACATATTTCCAAAGGAAAAGACACTCAGAAACGTATAAAACAAACTAATGGTTAACCAAAATGAAAGGTGAGAGGATGAGTAAATTAGGATTATGGGGTTAACATACATACACTAATATATGTTATAAGCATATAAACTTATAATATATAAAATATACAAATTATATAATCATTAATATATATAAATTATATAATCACCAAACACCTACCAAATACCAAGGGAGCTCTACTCAACACTCTATAATAACCTACATGGTAACAGGATCCAATGATGAACAGATATATGTATGAAAAATTGATCCTAATTGGTACATCCAGAGAATCACAACACTCTAATAAAATTTACTCCAACAGGGGCTTCCCTAGTGGCGCAGTGGTTGAGAATCTGCCTGCCAATGCAGGGGACATGGATTCGAGCCCTGGTCTGGGAGGATCCCACATGCCCATGAGCCACAACTACTGAGCTTGTGCATCTGCAGCCTGTGCTCCACAACAAGAGAGGCCACAATAGTGAGAGGCCCACGCACCTCGATGAAGAGTGGTCCCCGCTTGCCGCAACTAGAGAAAGCCCTCGCACAGAAACGAAGATGCAACACAGCCAAAAATAAATAAATAAATATTAAAGGCAAAGGAGAGAGGGGAAATTGTAGATCGAGGAAGAATCTAGTTTAAAAAAAATTTACTCCAATAAGAAACATAAAATAAATTTAGAAAACAAACGTAAGTAGGAGAGAAAAGCTTTTGGGAGTTTGTCCTGGGACATTCCACTACAACTTGCAACCTAGGACCACAACTTCAAGGAAGGCTCTCCTGTCCTTGTAACCAAAGTTGGGAATGTAGAAATCTGCCGCCTTGTGGTCAATTCCCGCAACAGCAGCTTTAATCCCAGTGCTATTGGTCACTTAATATTCACAAGGACTGCAGGGCTTTAAATGACACCTGCCCTCAAAAAATATCTTGCGGTCAGGAATGGACATTAATATGCAAAACAGTAGAAAATCCGGAGAAGACAATTTCGAGAGGTAAATTTCCTCACAGTGTTTGTTTTTAAGGACATGAAAAAATGTTCAACATCAAAAATTACTAGGGACATGCAAATTTAAACTACCAAAAGGTATCAGCTCACAATAGTCTGAATGGCCATCAGAGAAAAATGTCTGCAAACAATAAATGCTGAATGGGTTTCCGAGAATGGATACACTCATATGCTGTTGCTGAGATGTAAACTGGTAACAGCCACTAATCAGAACAGAATGACGGTGCCTTTAAAAGGTAAAAATTGAGCTACTATGTGATCCTGCCAAAACACTAATGGGCCTGTAACCCGAGAACACCAGAATTCAGAAATACCCAGGTACCCAAAAATGCTCTTCAGCGGTACTTACAATAGCCAGACATGGATGCAAGCAAAATGTTCAAAAACAAATGAATGGGCAAAGAAGTGGTACATGTACACAATCGAATATTATCCATGGAAATGATGAAACAATGTCTTTTCCATCACCACTGATGAACCTAGGGGTAATCATACTACGTAAAGTAAGTCACAAAAAGAAAGACAAATATCCGATGACATCATTTACTAGGGTTATCTAAAAATTGATACCCATGAATATATTTCCACTGCGAAAGACCCACGCAGACTTTGAAAAAGGTGAAAGGAATGGAAAAATTAGGATGTTGGGGTTAACATGCATTTAATAATTCATATAAAATATATAATCAAGAAGGACCTACTGGATGCCAAGGGAGGTCTACTCAACTCTCTCTAATGACCAACATGTGAAAGATTCTAAACCTGATTAGATGTATGTATACATATGAATGAACCAGCTTCTTTACACCTAGAACAAACACAACATTGTAATCAAATTTACTCTGATAAGAAATAAAAATTAAATTAAACAAGAAGTAATGTGACACAAGATTTTGTGTATTTGTCCTGGCACTTTACACTCCAATTTACAATCTAGGAAGAGGAATTCCACTAAACCAATGTTTTACTTAGCAATCAAGGTGAGTATGAATAAATTCCACTGCCATGTTGCCCTTTCCTGCAACTTTAAAAACAATGCTTATGGGTACTTAATATTCAGAAGAACTGTTGGGCTCTACATGACACCCACAATCAGGAAATGTCCACGGGTAGGTAAGCAAAATAAATTCCAAAGGAACAGACTTTCAAGATCCTATTTCAATAGGTAAATTTTACACTGTTTAAAAGAAAAGCACTTGAAAAGATGTTCTAATTCCTATATTATTAGCGTCATGGAAATCAAAACTACAATGAGGGGTCACTTCACATGAGTAAGAATAGCCACCATTGAAACATCTACAAACAGTAAATGCTTGAGAGGTTGTAGAAAAAAGGCAACCCTCCTATGCTGCTGTTGGGATCTAACATGGTAACAGCCACTATAAATAAGAGTATGGAGGTGCCTTTACAAGGTAAATTTAGAGGTACCATATGATCCAGCTGTCCCACTCCCAGGCGTATAACAGGAGAAAACCAGAATTGGAAAACACACATGCACCCATATGTGTACCGCAGCACAATTTACAACGTCTAAGACATGGAAGCAACCAAAATATCCATCAGCCGATGGACGGATAAAGAAGCGGTACATGTTCACAGTGAAATATTACTCAGAAATGAAAAGAATGAAGGAATGCCATTTGCAGCATCATAGATAGAATTAGAGATAATCATACTAAGTGAAGTAAGTCAGAAAGAGAAAGTCAAATATCATATGATACTACTTATAGCTGAAATTTAAAAATTGATACCAATGAACTAATTTACAAGAGAGAAACAGGGACTTTCCAGGTGGTCCAATGGTTAAGAATCTGAGCTTCCAATTCAGGGGGCATGGGTTCGATCCCTGGTGTTGGGAGAACTAATATCACACGTGCCTTGCAGTACAGTCAAAAAAATAAAATAAAAGAGAGAGAAACAGACTCACAGACTTAGAAAACAAACTTATGCTTACCCAATGAGAAAGGTGGGTGGAAGGAATAAATCAATCAGGAGGCTGGGGGAAATATTTACACACTAATACATATAAAATAGATTATCAACAAGGACCTACTGCATAACAAAGGGAAGTCTACTCAACACTCTCTAATAACCTATATGGGAAAAGGATCTGAAGATGAATAGACATATGAATATACATAACTGAACAAGATTCTGTACGCCTACCACAAACAGAATATTTTAAATCAACTTTACTCCAATAAAAAAGAAAAATTAAATTAAAACAAAAACAAGAAGTAACAAAACAGAAGATTTGGGGTGTTTGTTCTGCCACAGCCCACACTAATTTACAATCCAAGAGCCCGTCTTCCACAGTGGGTCTGGTTACCCAAGTAACCAGAGAGGGGCATGAAGGAAATCCTAACATCTGTGCCCATTTCCACAACAGCAACTTTAAAACATGTGCTTATGGGCACTTCATATTCACAAGGACTGCCAGGGTGTAAATGACACCCGCCCTTAACAAATGTCCTGTGGTAGTTATCGAGCAAAAATTCAAAATAGTCAGACTCCAAAAATCCAATGTCAACTGTAACTTTTCCTCACAGTGTTTAAAAAAAACACATGCAAAGATGCTCAAAATCTCGAATTATTGGACAGACACATGCAAAGCAAAACTACAACAAGGTATCACCTCACGCAGTCAGAATGACCATCATCAAAACGTTTACAAACCATAAATGCTGGAGAGGACATGGAGAAAAGGGAACCCTCCTATGCTGTTGGTGTGATGTAAGCTGGTAACAGCCACTATAAAGTACAGTATGGAGATGCCTCTTAAAAGTAAAAATAGAGCTACCATATCATCCAGCAGTCTTATTTCTGGGTGTACATCTGCAGAAAGCCAGAAATGAAAATGGCAAATGCACCCAAACCCAAACACACACTGCAGCACTGTTTACAAGAGCCAAGACATGGAGGCAACCAAAATGTCCATCAACAGATGAATGGATAATGAAGAAGTTGTACATGTACACAATCAAATAAATATTACTCAGAAATGAAAAAACATGATCACCTCTAGGTCCATTCCTGTTGCTGCAAATGACATTATTTCATTCTAAGTGAAGTAAGTCAGATAGAAAAAGACAAATATCATATGATATCACTTATAGTGGAGTCTAAAAAATGATAGACCTGAACAAATTTATAAAACAGAAACAAACCAACAGACTTCATATATCCTTCAGGGAGAAAAAATTTTAAATGTTTCCAATCACTAAATGTCAACCTGAAAAATGTAAGCAATAAATAACATTGTAAAGGTATTAATTCTCCCCAAATTAACCTATACCAGGCATTAGCAAACTAAACCTGGAGATCACATCCAGCCTATCATCTTCTTTTGTAAATTAAATTTAATGAATGATCCACAAGAAAACCCATAATGAGACATCAGGTCACACCTCTCAACGTGGCTATTATTCCAAAGTATACAAATATGAAATGTTGTTCATGACATGGAGAAGGCAATCCTAGTACACTGGTGGTGGGATTGTAAGTTGGTACACCCACTATGAAAAGAATATGGAGGTCCTGATAAAAGCTAAAAGTAGAACGATCAGATTAGCCAGCAATTCCACTGCTTGGTATATGTCCAAAGAAAATGAAGACACCAATTTGACAAGATACATGCAACCCAATATTCATAGCAGCATTATTTACAATTGCCAACATATGGAAGCAAACTAAATGTCCATCAACAGATGAGTGGATAAAGAAGATGTGGTATGTATACACAATAGACTATTACTCAGCCATTAAAAAGGATCAAATTCTGCCATTTGCAACAACATGGATAGGCCTAGAATATTTATACCTACTTAAGTTAGAGAAGGGCAAATACACTATGTTCTCACTTCTCTGTAGAATCTAAAAATGCAAGAAATGTATGTATATAACAAAACAGAAATAGACTCACAGAGAACAAATTAGTGGTTACTGGTGGGGCGACTTAAAGGAGGAGGGAAAAACAGTAGTTTGTTTCTCTAAATCCAGTACCCCTATGTATGAAATAAACAAACAAGGATATATAGTACAACACAGGGAAATATAGATATTATTGTGTAATCACTTTAGTGGAACACGATCTATAAAAATATTCAATCCATATGTTGTACCCCTGAGACTAATGTAATATTGTAAATCAACTATACTTCAATTTAAATAATCCATAGGGTGGCTGAATGGATTAAAGAAAGTTCAATTATACTGTGTACAAGATATTCATGTTAACTTCTAATCCATATATAGCATAAAATTGAAAGACTGGGAACAAAATACTCCATGAAAATGATACTTGACTGACTAGTCTATTATGAGATAAAAAAGACTTGAAGTCAAACCTCTCAAAGGAAAGAAGGTTATCATATAATGATAAATGGATTAATTCATCAAGAAATCATGACAATTATAAATATGTATGTATCCAGCTTTGGAGCCTCTCAACATATAAAGAATATATTAACCCACGTGAAGGGGAAAATGTGCAGAAATAAAATAATGGTAAGAAACATCGATACCCAACTTTCAACACTGTATAGATCATCCGGACATAATATCAATCAGGAAACACTGAACCTGAACACACACTTGATATCAAATGAACCTAACATACATCTACAGTATATTCCACTCAACAGCAGCAAACTTTCCATTGTTCTTAAGTACACATAGAACATTGCCTAGGGTAGATCCTATGTTAAGCCACAAAACAAGTCTTCAAAAATCCAAGAATATTGAAATCATATCAAGGATCATTTCCAACCACAATGGTATGAAACTGAAATTCAATATTAAAAAGAATAATTGAAAATTCAAGAACACTTGGAAATTGGACAATAAGCTCCTGAATAGCCAATGCATACAGGAATAAATCAAAACGGAAATTTAAAAGAAATCTTAAAGCAAACAAAATTGGAAACACAAAGTACCTAAATTTATGGAATACAGGAACAAGACTGCAATTCAAAGAGTTATGTTTACAGTAATAGATGCATATATTTTCAAAGAATTCTTGAGAGGGGATCAAGATGACAGCGTAGGAAGATACTGAGCTCCCCTGCTGCCAAAGGCACACCCAAATTACAACAACTTACACGGAAATTATCTCTGAAGACCAGCAGGGAATGTTTTCCACAACTAAAGATATAAGGAAGGGGAAACCACAAGGCAGGTAGGAGGACTGGAAACACAGTCTAATTGGAACCCACACATATAGCACAGTGACCCACAGCTGGAAGATATCACAATTGCATAGGTCCTCCACATGGAGGGAAGGGTATGAGCCTGGCATTAGGCTGCTCAGCCCAGGGTTCCTGCACTGGAAGAAAAGAACACAGCAGGTCTGGCTTTGAAAACTTGCAGGGCTTATTTTCAGGAAATCTGGAGACGAAAGGAAACTGAGACTGCTCTCATAGGGCACACACAAATCTCACATGTTCTCAGTCCCTGTGCAGAGCCAATAGAGTGAAAGACACGTGTGCCAGACCCACTTGCTAATCTCGGAGAGCTCCTTGGAAAGGCAAGAGGCAACTGGGACTCCCACTAGGAACTGAGACATGGGCAAGCAACATTTTAGAATCTTCCCTGGAACTGATTAGAACCAGGGGCCTGCCCCATTTACCACCATGCCCATAGCACTCCCGCACCAGAAGGCCTCACAACCAGACACACTGGGGGCCTACGCTGTCCACCTGTGCACCTGGAGCACCACACAGCCACCCATAATGGAGGGCTGCCTTGGATATCAGCACACCCATGGCAATCAATCACATACTGCAGGGGCTCACAGCCATTTAGGCCAGGGTCCAATACCACCTACCAGCTTGTCTACAGCAGTTGGCCCCGCCGTAAGAGAAAGGTGTGTGCAACCCACACAGGGGACACCCCTGGAGCGTGTGGCTCTGCTGGCCAGAGGACAATGTGCTGCTGGGCCCTATCAGTCATCTCCTATATAAGGCCACTTCTCTGCGACCCAGGAATATAACAACCTGAACCTAATGAATAAAGATGTACAGAGAATTAGGAAACATAAGGAAATAGAGGAATATGTTACAAATGAAGTAACAAGACATGACATCAGAAAAAGAACTGAATAAAACAGGGATAAGCATTCTACCCGATAAAAAAAAGTGTTCACAGTAATGATTATAAAGACGCTCAGCCAAGTCAGGAGAAGAATAGATAGACATAGTGAGAATTTCAACAGAGTAATAACATGTCAAAAAGAACAAAACAGTGAACAATACAATAAAAGAGATTAAAACACACACACATGTACATGAGAGAAGCCACATTATACTGTATGATACAGAAGAACAGATCAGTGAAATGGAAAACAGAGTAGTGAAAATCACCTAAACTGAATAGCACAAAGTAAAAGCAATTAAGGGTATACGTAAAGGGACCTCTGAGACAACATCAAGAATATTAACATGAGCATTACAGGGGCCCCAGAACGAGGAGAAGAGAGAAACGGGCAGATAACTTATTGGAGGATAGAGTAACTGATAACTTTCCTAACCTGGGGAAGGAAACACACATCCAGGTCCAGGAAAAACAGAGTCCCAAACAAGATGAAGACAAACAGGTCCAACCAAGACATATTTTAAAGCTCCAAAACTTTAAAAATTTAAAGAGTGATCACAGAGGCAGTGAAATAAAAGGGTCTAGTTATGTTCAAGGTATTCCCATAAGACTGTCAGATGACTTCTCAGCACAATTTTCAAACTAGGAAGGAATGATAGGATATAATCAATGGGCTAAAAAGAAAAAGTCTACAACAGGAATACTCTACCAGCAAAATTATTATTCAGAATTGCAGGACAGGGCTTCCCTGATGTCACAGTGGTTGAGAATCTGCCTGCCAATGCAGGGGACACGGGTTCGGGCCCTGATCCAGGAAGATCCCACATGCCACAGAGCAACTAAGCCTGTGTGCCACAACTACTGAGCCTGTGCTCTAGAGCCCATGAGACACAACTACTGAGCCTGCTAGCCACAACTACTGAAGCCTGAGCACCTAGAGCCCATGTTGCACAACAAGAAGAGCCACTGCAATGAGAAGCCCATGCACCACAACGGCCCATGCACCACAACGAAGAGTAGCCTCCACTTGCCACAACTAGAGAAAAGCCCAAGCACTGCAATGAAGACCTAATACAGACAAAAATAAATAAATAAATTTATGGAGGAAAGAAAGAATTGAAGGAGAGACCAAGAGTTTCCCAGACTAGCAAAAGCTAAAAGAGTTCATCACTAATAAACCAGCCTTATATGCAATGTTGAAGGAATTTACTTAAGCTTAAAAGAAGTCTCACTAATTATTGATAGTAACAAGAAAACAAACAAAAGTAAAAATCTCACTGAAAAACCTATACATAGAGTAAGGGTAATAGATCAAACATTTTTTTAGCTTCTGTAAAGAATAAAAGACAATAGTAGTATGTTTTTTTTTAAAAAAAGACAGGGCCCAAATAAATCAGAATTGAAAGCGATGATGTTACAACAGACACCACAGAAATACAAAGTATCCTAAGATACACACAGGGTAACTCAGGGCTCAGACTGGACAGAGCCTAGTCTCCCTTCCACTGTACATGAGTTACACGAGCCTCAGGAACTGAGGAGGGGGTCCCTGAGGGGAGGCACAAGATAGAAGATGTTAGGCACTAACCTGACTCTATTTATGTTAAACCTGCCTGAACTACATTCACATGAGATTGTTTTGTCCTGAATGTACATTGGCACCTTTAGTCTGAACTGCAGATCTTTGGCTTCACCACCTCCACTGACAGCATTAGCTTCACCTGCTGTGGACCATCTCCTATAGGATTTCTAGAACCACAAAGCATCGAAGTTTCACAGGACACAGAGTCTGTGAGACTCCACTCAGTCTCAGAGTCTCAACCCCACTCAGAGACATAGAGTCACAACAGAGACTCCACTCTTGGAGGACACACACAGTAGTGTGCACATCAGGACCCAAGGGAAGGAGCAGTGACCCCATAGGAGACTGAGCAGACCTACCTGCTAGTTTTAGAGGGTCTCCTGCAGAGGTGGGGGGTGACTGGGTCTCACCGTGCGGACAAGGACACTGGCAGCAGAAGTTCTGGGAAGTCCTCCTTAGCATGAGCCCTCCTAGAGTCCGCAGGTACCCCCACCAAAGAGCCAGGTGGGCCACAGTTCTGGGTCGCCTCAGGCCAAACAACAAACAGAGAGGGAACTCTGCCCCATGCATCAGCAGACAAGCGGATTAAAGTTTTATTGAGCTCTGCCCACCAGAGCAACACCCAGCTCTACCCACCACCAGTCCCTCACATCAGGAATGCTGCACAAGCCTCTAAGATAGACTCATCCAGCAGAGAGCAGACAGCAGCAGCAAGAAGAACTACAGTTCTTCAGACTGTGGATGGAAAACCACATTCACAGAAAGATAGACAAAATGAAAAGGCAGAGGAATTTGTACCAGATGAAGGAACAAGATAAAACCCCAGAAAAACAACTAAATGAGGTGGAGATAGGCAACCTTCCAGAAAAAGAATTCATAATAATGATAGTGAAGATGATCCAAGACCTTGGAAAAAGAATGGAGGCAAAGATCGAGAAGATGCAAGAAATAATTAACAGAGACCTAGAAGAATTAAAGAACCAACAAACAGAGATGAACAATACAATAACTGAAATGAAAAATACACTAGAAGGGGGATTCCCTGGTGGCGCAGTGGTTGAGAGTCCACCTGCCGATGCAGGGGACATGGGTTCGTGCCCTGGTCTGGTAAGATCCCACATGCCAAGGAGCGGCTGGGCCCATGAGCCATGGCCGCTGAGCCTGCACATCCAGAGCCTGTGCTCCACAATGGGAGAGGCCACAAAAGTGAGAGGCCTGCGTACTGCAAAAAAAAAAAAAAAATACACTAGAAGGAATCAATAGTAGAATAACTGAGGCAGAAGAACCGATAACTGGCCTGGAGACAGAAAGGTGGAATTCACTGCTGCAGAAAAGAATAAAGAAAAAAGAATGCAAAGAAATGAAGACAGCTTAAGAGACCTCTGGGATAACATTAAACGCAACAAAATTTGCATTATAGGGATCCCAGAAGGTGAAGAGAGAGAGAAAGGACCCGAGAAAATATTTGAAGAGATTATAGTCGAAAACTTCCCTAGCACGGGAAAGGAAATAGTAGCCACCCAAGTCCAGAAAGCACAGAGAGTCCCAGGCAGGATAAACCCAAGGAGAAAAATGCCGAGACACATAATAATCAAACTGACAAAAATTAAAGACAAAGAAAAATTATTGAAAGCACAAGGGAAAAATGACAACATACAAGGGAACTCCCATAAGGTTAACAGCTGATTTCTCAGCAGAAACTCTACAAACCAGAAGGGAGTGGGCTGATATATTTAAAGTGATGAAAGGGAAGAACCTACAACCAAAAGAACTCTACCCAGCAAGATCTCATTCAGATTCAATGGAGAAATCAAAAGCTTTACAGACAAGCAAAAGCTAAGAGAACTCAGCACCACCAAACCAGCTCTACAACAAATGCTAAAGGAACCTATCTAAGTGGGAAACACAACAGAAGAAAAGAATCTACAAAAACAAACACATAACAATTAAGAAAATAGTAATAGGAATATACATATCAATACTTACCTTAAATGTGAATGGATTAAATGCTCCAAACAAAAGACACAGTCTTGCTGAATGGATACAAAAACAAGATCCATGTATATGCAGTCTATAAGAGACCCATTTCACACCTAGGGAAACATACAGACTGAAAGTGAGGGGATGGAAAAGGATATTCCATGCAAATGAAAATCAAAAGAAAGCTGGAGTAGCAATACTCATATCAGATACAATAGACTTTAAAGAGTGTTACAAGAGACAAGGAAGGACACTACATAATGATCAAAGGATCAATCCAAGAAGAAGACATAACAATTATAAATATATATGTACCCAACATAGGAGCACCTCAATACATAAGGCAACTGCTAACAGCTATAAAAGACAAAATCGACAGTAACACAATAATAGCAGGGGACTTTAACACTTTACTTACACCAATGGAGATCATCCGGACAGAAAATTAATAAGGAAACACAAACTTTAAATGACACAAGAGACCAAATAGATTTAATTGATATTTATAGGACATTCCATCCAAAAACAGCAGATTACACGTTTTTCTCAACTTCACGCAGAACATTCTCCAGGATAGATCACATCTTGGGTCACAAATAAAGCCTCAGGAAATTTAATAAAACTGAAATCATATCAAGCATCTGTTCTGACCACAAGGTTATGAGATTAGAAATCAATTACAGGGAAAAAATATGTAAAAAACAGAAACACATGGAGGCTCAACAATACGTCACTAAATAACCAAGACATCACTGAAGAAAGAAAAGAGGAAATCAAAAACAACCTAGAGACAAATGACAACAAAAACATGATGATCCAAAACCTATGGGATGCAGCAAAAGCAGTCCTAAAAGGGAAGTTTATAGCAACACAAGCCTACCTCAAGAAACCAGAAAACTCTCAAATAAACAATCTAAACTTACACCTAAAGGAATTAGAGAAAGAAGAAAGAAACCTAAAGTTAGTAGAAGGAAAGAAATCATAAAGATCAGAGCAGAAATAAATGAAATAGAAACAAAGAAAACAATAGCAAAGATCAATAAAACTAAAAGCTGGTTCTTTGAGAAGATAAACAAAAATGATAAATCGTTAGCCAGACTCAAGGAAAAGAGGGAGAGGACTCAAATCAATAAAATTAGAAGTGAAAAAGGAGAAGTTGTAACAGACACCACAGAAATACAAAGCATCCTAAGAGACTTCTACAAGCAACTCTATGCCAATCAAATGGACAACCTGGAAGAAATGGACAAATTCTTAGAAAGGTATAACCTTCCAAGACTGAAAGAGGAATAAATAGAAAATATGAATAGACCAATCACAAGTAATGAAATTGAAACGGTGATTACAAATCTTCCAACAAACAAAAGTCCAGAACCAGATGGCATCAGAAGAGAATTCTATCAAATATTTCGACAAGAGCTAACACCCAACCTTCTCAAACTCTTCAGAAATTTGCAGGGAAAGGAACACTCCCAAACTCATTCTATGACGCCACCATCACACTGATACCAAAACCAGACAATGATACTACAGAAAAAGAAAATTAGAGACCAATATCACTGATGAATATAGATGTAAAAATCCTCAACCAAATACTAGCAAACAGAATTGAACAACACATTAAAAGGATCACACACCATGATCAGGTGGGGTCTATCCCAGGAACGCAAGGGTTCTTCAATATACACAAATCAATCAATGTGATACACCATATTAACAAATTGTAGAATAAAAATATCATCTCAATAGAAGCAGGAAAAAATTTTGACAAAATTCAACACCCATTTATGATTAAAAATTCTCCAGAGAGTGAACATAGAGGGAATCTACCTCAACATAATAAAGGCCATATATGACAAACCCACAACAAACATCATTCTCAATGGTGAAAAACTACAAGAATTTCCTCTAAGATCAGGAACAAAACAAGGATGTCCACTCTCACCAGTATTATTCAACATAGTTTTGGAAGGCCTAGACACAGCAATCAGAGAAAAAAAGAAATAAAAGGAATACAAATTGGAAAAGAAGTAAAATTTTCACTGTTTGCAAATGACACGATACTACACATAGTGAATCTTAAAGATGACACTAGAAAATTACTAGAGCTAATCAATGAATTTGGTAAAGTTGCAGGGTACAAAGGTAATGCACAGAAATCTCTTGCATTCCTCTACACTAACAATGAAAGATGAGAAAGAAAAATTAAGGAAACAATCCCATACACCATTGCAACAAAAGGAATAAAATATGTAGGAATGAACCTACCTAAGGAGGTCAAAGTCCTATACTCAGAAAACTATAAGACACTGTTGAAAGAAATCAAAGATTATATAAACAGATGGGAGTATTAACCATATGCTTGGATTAGAAGCATCAATATTGTGAAAATGACTATACTACCCAAAGCAATCTACAGATTCAATGCAATCCCTATCAAATTATCAGTGGCATTTTCTACAGAACTAGAACAAAAAAACCTTAAAATTTGTATGGAGACACAAAACACCCCAAATAGCCAAATCAGTCTTGAGGGAAATTAAAAGAGCTGGAGGAATCAGACTTCCTGACTTCAGACTATACTACAAAGCTACAGTAATCAAGACTATATGGTACTGGCACCAAAACAGAAATATAGATCAATGGAACAGGATAGAAAGCCCAGAGATAAACCTACATACCTATGGCTAACTCATCTATGACAAAGGAGGCAAGGATAAACAATAGAGAAAAGACAGTCTCTTCAGTAAGTGGTGCTGGGAAAACTGGACAGTTACACATAGAAGAATGAAATTAGAACATCCATAACATCATACACAAAAATAAACTCCAAATAGATTAGAGATCTAAATGTTAAGACCAGACGCTATTAAACTCTTAGAAGAAAACATAGGCAGAACACTCTATGACATAAATCACAGCAAGATCCTATTTGACCCACCTCCTAGAGAAATGGAAATAAAAACAAAAATAAACAAATGGGACCTAATGAAACTTAAAAGCTTTTGCACAACAAAGAAACACATAAAGAAGACGAAAAGACAACCCTCAGAATGGGAGAAAATATTTTCAAATGAAGCAAATGACAAAGGATTAATCTCCAAAATTTACAAGCAGCTCATGTAGCTCAATATCACAAAAACAAACAACCGAATCCAGGACTGGGCAGAAGACCTAAATAGACATTTCTCCAAAGACGATATACAGGTTACCAACAAACACATGAAAGGATGCTGAACATCACTAATCATTACAGAAATGTAAATCAAAACTACAGTGAGGTATCACTCACAGCAGTCAGAATGGCAATCATCAAAAAATCTACAAAAAGTAATTGCAGGAGAGGCATTTATTGGAGAAAAGGGAACACTCTTTCAGTGTTGGTGGGAATGTAAATTGATATAGCCATTAGGGAGAATGGTATGGAGGTTCCTTAAAAAACTAAAAATAGAAGTACCATACGACCCAGCAATCCAACTCCTGGGCATTTACCCTGAGAGAACCATAATTCAAAAAGAGTTATGTTCAACAATGTTCATTGCAGCTCTATTTACAATAGCCAGGACATGGAAGCAACCTAAGTGTCCATCGACTGATGAATCGATAAAGAAGATCCGGCACATATATACAATGGAATATTACTCAGCCATAAAAAGAAACAAAACTGAGTTATTTGTAGTGAGATGGATGGACGTAGAGACTGTCCTACACAGTAAAGTAAGTCAGAAAGAGAAAAACAAATAGCGTGTGCTAACACAGATATATGGAGTCTAAAGGAAAAAAAAGTTCATGAAGAACCTAGAGGTGGGACAGGATTAAGGACACAGACGTACAGAAAGGACTTGAGCACACGGGGAGGGGGAAGGGTAAGCTGGGACAAAGTGAGAGAGTGGCATGGACATATATACATTACCAAATGTAACATCGATAGCTACTGGGAAGAAGCCACATAGCACAGGGAGATCAGCTCAGTGCTTTGTGAACACCTAAAGTGGTGGGATAGAGACAGTGAGAGAGAGATGCAAGAGGGAGGGGATATGGTGGTATATGTATAACTGATTCACTTTGTTATACAGCAGAAACTAACACATCATTGTAAAGCAATTATACTCCAATAAAGTTGTAAAATGAAAAAAAAAAAGAAAGCCCAGAGATAAACCTACATACAAATGGTCAATAATCTATGACACAGGAGGCAAGACTATACAATGGAGAAAAGACAGTCACTTCAATCAGTGGTTCTGGGAAAAATGGGCAGCTACATGTAAAAGAATGAAATTAGAATACTCCCTAACACCATACAGAAAAATAAATTCAAAATGGACTAGAGACCTTAATGTAAGACCGGACAGTATAAAACTCTTAGAGGAAAAAATAGGAAGAATACTCTGACATAAATCACAACAAGATCTTTTTTGATCCACCTCCTAGAGTAATGCAATAAAAAAGAAAAATAAACAAATGGGAACTAATGAAACATAAAGGCTTTTGCAAAGCAAAGGAAAGTAAAAACAAGACGAAAAGACAACCCTCAGAATGGGAGAATATATTTGCAAATGAATCAACAGACAAAGGATTAATCTCCAATAATATATAAACAGCACATGCAGCTCAATATTTAAAAAAAACAACCCAATACAAAAATGGCAGAAGATCTAAATAGACATTTATTCCAAGAAGAGAGAGAGATGGCCAAGAAGCACATGGAAAGTTTCTCAACATCACTAATTATTAGAGAAATGCAAATCAAAACTACAGTGAGGTATCACCTCACACCTGTTAGAATGGACATCATCAGAAAATCTACAAACAACAAATGCTGGGGAGGGTGTGGAGAAAAGGAACCCTCTTCCACTATCGGTGGGAATGTAAATTGATACAGTCACTATGGAGAACAATATGGAGGTTCCTTAAAAAACTAAAAATAGAATTACCATATGATCCAGCAATCCCACTACTGGGCATATACCCAGAGAAAAACATAAATCAAAAAGACACATTCACCACAATGTTCACTGCAGCACTATTTACAATAGCCAGGTAATGGGAGCAACCTAAATGCACACAGACAGACGAATGGATAAAGATGTGGTACATATATAAAATGGAATGTTACTCAGCCATAAAAAGGAATGAAATTGGGTCATTTGTACAAACGTCGATGGACCTAGAGATTGTCATACAGAGTGAAACAAGACAGAAAGAGAAAAAGAAATATTGTATATTAATGCATATATGTGGAACCAAGAAAAATGGAAACAGATGAACTGGTTTGCAGGGTAGAAATAGAGACACAGATGTAGAGAACAAACGTATGGACACCAAAGGGGGAAAGGCATGGGGGGGGTAGTGTTGGGATGAATTGGGAGTTTGGGATTGACTTATATACACCCATATGTATAAAATCGATAACCAGAAAGAACCTGCTGTATAATAATAAAATTAAAAGTTAAAAAAATAAATAAACGTACAAAAAGTAAAACAGAAAGACAGTTCTTCCATTCCCATACATGTATTTATATGAATGAATTATTTCCATGCTTCTATCTATAAATACGAAAAAGAGGAATAAAACCTACATTGAACCCAAAAAGAAAAAAAAAAGAGCAGAACCCACCAGTTATAAACAGGAAAATCCTATCAGGGCACTTGCTCCAAAGGTAAAGAATCCTGAAGTTGGTCAGAGGTGAGTAATCATCTCCCATGCAGCCAGCAGCCCCCCCCAACAAGGAACGTCCTCATTGCAAAGCTGGGGGACTGTGCTGAGGCATCTCTGAGTAAACGTGAGCTGAGCTCCAGGCCAGCTGCTGCTGAACTGTTCCCACAGTTCCCAGGTAAAACACCTGAATCTGTGCAAGGACTTGAAAGCCTAGAGGAAGGGCGATGGAGCCACACAAGCGACAGCACCCAGGCCGACTTGGTGCCTATAGGCCAACCAGGATGGTCCTGGCCCCGGGCACACTTCTGGAAGCTTTCCATTTCCCTGCCTGAGATACCCCTCCTGTCCCGGCCCCCACTGCTTTTTTCCTTACTCACCTCTGCCTGGGGAGAAATTTCAGCAGCAGATATGGGTGACACATCCTCTTCTTTAGCAGTTGGCAGCTTGGCAACTCCTGCAGAAAGCCCAGCAGAGCCCCACTCACACCGGGCTACCCAAAAAACCGTGGCCCCTCACTCCCTCCCACCAGCCCAGCCCCGACACTGCTGACGGGGCAGAGAATATGGCGTCAGACACAACTGAAGGGGCTCTTGCTGCCTGGAGCGGTGTTTATATTGAACTCAAACCAGGCACACCTGGAGAGGGCTGGCCGGCAGTGTCAGGCTGCCCAGGTCAGCCAATCCTCGCCCCTCCGGGGCTCACAGCAGCAGAAAATGGACCTTGATGAACCGACCAGGTCCAAGGAACAGGTGTGGGCTCCTGAGAGTCAGGATAAACAAGGGGCTGCAGCTCTGGCTTGTTTTCTAATCATTTTATCTGGCCCATGAGTGGGAGACAACTTCAAGAAGACCCTCTCCTAATGAGAGGAACCCAGGAGTCAGGGAGAGGAGGGGTGGTGGGTGGAGACAGAGGCCTGGTGCCCCGGCTGCAGTGGAAGTCTCTGGAAGACCAGGTGGAGGGAGGCCGCACAGAGTGACGCCCAGTGTCACAGACCTGTTGGAGCTGTTGTTTGTTAGTTCAAGTCGTGCTCTGAGGTGCTCTGTGTCAGCCCTGAGCGACAGGTGAGCTGGGGGTGCTCTGCAATGGGGGCTATGTGCACAGTTCCTGTCTGTGTGCCCAGTCTTGCTGGGTACCTGCACAGGTGAGCTCCATATCCTGGGAGGGGCCTGACAACGTGAGCCCCGTGGGCTGCTGGGTATCTGCACAGGTGAGCTCCATATCCTGGGAGGGGCCTGACCATGAGAGCCCCGTGGCCTGCTGGGTACCTGCCCAGGTGAGCTCCATGTCCTGGGAGGGGCCTGACCATGAGAGCCCTGTGGGCTACTGGGTACTTGGTAAAGGACGTCAGGTCAGTGAAGCACCTGAAAATATACATCCAGTAGTTCCTAATTCCTACACACTGATGGTCATTCTACCATCCACCAGGACATGGTATTCTGTATTAGACTTAGATGATGTCTTCTTCTGTATTCCATTAGTCCCAGAGTCACAAGAAATTTTGAAGTAACGAGGAGTCCAACTGGTCTTATTGGCCACCGTCACTGCAGTGTCTGTAGGTTTTTCTATGGTGACAGTGTGATATACAGTTCCCCTGCCAAGGTATGGGTTAGGATCAGGGTACGGGTTAGGGTATGATTTAGGGTTAAGGTTATGGTTAGGATTAGCATTAGGGAATGGATACAGCTTATGGTACCAGTTAGTGTATGACAACGGGTTTGGTTAGAATCCATGTTAGGGTGCGGGTTAGCGTTAGTATACGGGTTAAGATTAGGTTGTGGGTTAGGAGATGGTTTAGTGTTAGGTTTAGCATTAGGGAAAGGGTACGGATTAGGTCACTGTCTAGGGTACGACAACGGTTTAGGGTACCTGTTAGGGTTAGTGTTACTGTTAGTGTACGTGTTACAATTAGGACTTGGGTAAGTATAAGGTTTAGGGTTAGGGTTAGGGTACATGTTAGTGTTAGTCTATGTGTTATTATTATGGCACAGCTTAGTGTAAGGTTTAGGGTTAGTGTTAGGGAACGGGTACGGTTTTGGTTACAGTTTAGTGTATGACAACATCAGCCTTTGGGGGTTTATCCAGGCACATTCACCTCTAGTGTATAAAAGAGGAACACCACTGGCAGGAAGGTCTGTTTCCCTGGTTCCCAGAATGGGGAAAGCAGAAATGCTGCCACCAAATGGCCGTTGCCTGCAACAGCAGCTTTACAACCTGTGCTGAACGGCACTTCATATGCACAAGTACTGGAGGGCTGTAAATGAAACCTGCCCTCAAAATGTCTTCAGGGAGGTAATGGCCAAAATATTTCAAAATGTGGCACATATTTCAAGAAAACCATTTGAGGAGGTAAGCTGTACTCACAGTTTGAAGAAAAAAAAGGACATGCCTGAATGCTAAATTTCAAGGCATTATGAGACACATGCAAATCCAAACACAAAGAGGTATCAGCTCACAGCAGTCAGAATGAAAATTAGTAGAAAAACTACAAACAATAAATGCTGAAGGGGTTATGGAGAAGTGCATACCCTCAACTTTAAATGGGACGTAACCTGGTAAGAGCAATTAATGGAACAGAATGGAGGTGCCTTTACAAGGTAAACAATTGGCTACCATATGATCTAGCGGGCCCACTACTTGGTCTAAAACCCAAGATGACAGAATTGGAAAGACACAGGCAGGCAAATGTGCACTGCAGCAGTATTACAATAGTCAAGACGTGGAAGCAACCAAAAATTCCATCAACAGATGAGTGGACAAAGAAGAACTGGTACATGCACAGACCGAATATTAGCCACGGAAAAAAATGACACAATGCCATTTGCAACACCATAGATGAGTCTAGAAGTAATCACACAACTTGTCATAAGTCAGAAAGTGAAAGACACATATACTATGATATCACTTATAGGTGTCACCTAAAAATTGACACCAGTGAAGATATTTCCACAGAGAAAGGCAATCACAGATTTATTAAACAAACTTATGATTCACCAATGGAAAGGTGTGAGGATTGGATACATTAAGATATCGGGGTTAACAGAGATATACAAACACAGGTGAAGTATATAATCACCAAAGACCTACAGAATACCAAGAGAAGACTACGCAACATTGTGTCATAACCTACATGGGAAAAGGATCCAAAGAACAATAGATATATGTGTAAAACCACCACATCTTGCACACCTAGAACAAGCAAAACATTGTAATCACACTTGCTGTGATAAACAATGAAAATTAAATTTAAAAAAACGAAGAAATAGTGGGATATAAAGTTAAGGGGCTTTTTCCTGGCACATTCCATTCTAATTTACAACCTAGAACACGACTTTCATTAAGGCTCTGTTGCCCTAATAACCAGATTTGTTAAAGGAGAACTGTGCCTCTTTGTGGCCCTTTCACACAGCAGCAGCTCTAAACCCAGCGATAATGGTTACTTGATATTTAAAATAATTCCAGGTTTGTTAATGACACCTGTCCTCTAAACAAATCCGTGGTCACTAAATCGAGCAAAAATCTCAAAAGACGTGCATATTTCAAAATGACAATTTAAAGAGGCATATTTTACGCACATTTTGTATTCTTTCTTTTTCTCTCTTTTTTTTTTGTTAAAAAAGGGCAAGGAAACATGCTCAATATGAGGAATTAATAAAGCCATGCAAATCCAGTCTACAAAAACGTTCACCTCACAGCCGTCAGAATGATCACCAGTGAAAAAGTCTACAACTTATAAATGGTGAAGGGGCTTTAGAGAACTCTGTACCCTCTAGCTGCTGGTGGGATGTCACCTGGTAACAGACAGTACTGAAAACAGAATGGAGGTGTGTTTAAAGGTAAAAATTGAGCTACCATGTGATCCGGTAGGATCACTGATGGGCCTATCACCTGAGTAGACCAGAATCAAAGAGACACAGGCTGGCAATCCTGCACTGCAGCAACATGTACCATAGCCAAGACTTGGAAGAAACCAAAATGTCCATCAACAGAAAAATGCACCAAGAAGAAGTGGTCCATGTACACAATGGAATATTAGCCATGGAAAAGCATGGAACAGTGCCACTGGCACCACCATAGAAGGATCTAGAGATAATCACCCAACCTGAAGTAAGAAAGAAACCAAAAGACAGATATCCTATGACATCAATTATAGGTGTTACCTAAAAATTGATACCCATGAAATACTTTCCAAGAGAAGGACACTCATAGATTCAGAAAACCAAACTATGTTTAACCAAATGGAAAGGTGTAAGGAAGGTATGAATTAGGATATGGGGATTAACAGACATGTACTAATACACATGAAATATATAATCACCAAATACCTACGGAATACCAAGACAGGTCTACTCAACATTCTGTAATAACCTACATGGGAAAGGATCCAAAGATGAATAGATCGATACATACATAAAATGAACCAGATTCTGTACACCTAGAACACACACAACATTTTTATCAAGTTTACTCTGATACTAAATAAAAATTAAATTTAAAAAACAAACAAGGAGTAAGGAGATACAAGCTCTTGGGGGTTGCCCTGGCACATTCCACCCTAATTTGCAGCCTACTAACAGGATTTCCAGGAAGGCTCTGTTGCTCAAAAACCCAGAGTTGGAAATGTAGAAATGCTGCCACCTTGTGGCCGTTTGCGGCAAGAGCGGCTTTAAACCCACTGCTAATGGTCACGTAACATTCACAGACTCAGGGCTGTAAAGGACACCAGCCCTCAAAAAATGTCCTGAGCTAGGGAATGACCAAAAATATTCAAGACATGCAAATGTTTAAAGGAGATAGTATGAAGAGATAAGTTTGCACACTCTTCTTCAAAAGAAAGGAAAATGGATAAAAGCTCAACATCAGGAATTATTAGACTCATGCAAATCTAATCTACAAAAAGGTTTCAACTCACACACGTCAACTACCATCAGCAAAACGTCTACAAACAATACATGCTGAAAGGGTTTTAGAGAACTGTGTACTCTCTAGCTGCTGGTGAGATGTAAAGTGGTTACAGCCAATAATGAGAACAGAAAGGACCTCGTTTAAAAGTAAAAACTGGGGCTTCCCTGATGGTGCAGTGGTTGAGAGTCCACCTTCCGATGCAGGGGACACGGGTTCGTGCCCCAGTCCGGGAAGATCCCACATGCCGCAGAGTGGCTAGGCCCGTGAGGCATAGCCACTGAGCATGCGCGTCCGGAGCCTGTGCTCCGCAACGGGAAAGGCCGCAACAGTGAGAGGCCATCGTACCACACACACCAAAAAAAGAAATGTAAAACCGAGCCACCATTCCATCCAGCAGGCCCAATGTTGGGCCTCTCACCTGAGAAGACCAGAATCGAGAAGACAGAGGCTGCAACAGCTGCACTGCAGCCACTTTCACAATAGCCAAGATACGGAAGCAACCAAAATGTCCATCAACAGATGAATTGATAAAGAAGAAGTGGTCCATGTACACAATGGAATATTAACCTCGGAAAACAATGAAACACTGCTCTTTGAGACACCATAGATGAGCCTAGAGATCATCACAGAACGTGAGGTAAGTCGGAAAGCAAAATACATATCCTATGATATCACTTATAGGCGTTATCTGACAACTGACCCAAATGAACATATTTCCACAGAGAAAGACACTCACAGACTTAGAAACCAAATTATGCTTATCTAAAAGGAAAGGTGGAGGGAATGGATAAATTAAGACCAGGTTTACCATACGTGTACAAATGCGTATTAAATACATATGTCAAAAAGACCGGCCATATAGAAACGGAGGTCTACGGGACACTCTGCAATAATTTACATGGGAGGAGGATCTGCACATCTATATCTATATATCTATATCTATATCTATATATCTCTATATATACACATATACATATATATAAATATAATGTACAAATGAACCAGATTGTGTCACCTAGGACAAACAATATTCTAATCATTACCCTGATTTAAATAATTCAAACAACGAACAAGAAGTAATGTGACATAAACTTATGGGGTTTTTTCCTGGCACATTGCATTCTAATTTACAACCTGGTAACATGACTTCCAGAAAGGATCTGCTGCCCTAGTAACCGGATTTGGGGACGGAGAAATGCTGCAGACTTGTGGCCGTTTCCCACAACAGCAGCTTTAAAACCAGTGCTAAGGGTCACTAAATATTCACACTCATTGCAGCCCTGTAAATGACACCTACCCTCAAAAAACATCCTGGTATCGAAAATCGACCGAAAAAATCAAGAGGGCAAACTTCCAAGAAGACAACTTCAAGAGGTTTATTGTACTCACAGTTTTTTCCTGTTTTTGTTTAACAGAATAAAAAAAAGGTGTGGAAAAAAGCTGAACATTAGGAATTATTAAAGACATGCAAATCCAAATTACAAAAACCTATCAGCTCACACCAGTCAAAATAGTCATCAGCAAAAGTTCTGCAAACAATAAATGCTGAAGGGGTTGTGGAGAAATGCGTACCCTCGGTTCTAAGTGGGACGTGGTAAGAGCCACTAATGAAAACACAATGTAGCTGCCTCGAAAGGTAAACATTGAGCTACCATTCAATCAAGCATACCCGTGCTGGGCCTATCGCCTGAGAGGATGAGAATCAAAAAGACACAGGCTGGCAATCCTGCACTCCAGCCATATTTAACACTGCCAACACTTTGAAGCAATGAAAATGTCCATCAACAGAGGAATGCACAAAGAAGAAGTGGTCCATGTACAGAATGGAATATTACACCAATAAAAAATGTAAATTCAATTTAAAAAACAAACATAAGTAAGGAGACATCAGCTTTTGTGGGTTTATGCGGGGACACTCCACTTTAATTTATAACCAAGGAACACCACTGGCAGGAAGGTCTGTTTCCCTAGTTAGCAGAGTGGGGAAAGTAGAAATGCTGCCGCCCTCTGGCCGTTACCTGCAACAGCAGCTTTAAAACCTGTACTAATAGTCACTTCATATGCACAAGTACTGGAGGGCTGTAAATGAAACCTGCCCTCAAAATGTCTTCAGGGAGGTAATGGCCAAAATATTTCAAAATGTGGCACATATTTCAAGAAAACCATTTGAGGAGGTAAGCTGTACTCACAGTTTGAAGAAAAAAAAGGACATGCCTGAATGCTAAATTTCAAGGCATTATGAGACACATGCAAATCCAACCACAAAGAGGTATCAGCTCACAGCAGTCAGAATGAAAATTAGTAGAAAAACTACAAACAATAAATGCTGAAGGGGTTATGGAGAAGTGCATACCCTCAACTTTAAATGGGACGTAACCTGGTAAGAGCCATTAATGGAACAGAATGGAGGTGCCTTTGCAAGGTAAACAATTGGCTACCATATGATCTAGCGGGCCCACTACTTGGTCTAAAACCCAAGATGACAGAATTGGAAAGACACAGGCAGGCAAATGTGCACTGCAGCAGTATTACAATAGTCAAGACGTGGAAGCAACCAAAAATTCCATCAACAGATGAGTGGACAAAGAAGAACTGGTACATGCACAGACCGAATATTAGCCAAGGAAAAAAATGACACAATGCCATTTGCAACACCATAGATGAGTCTAGAAGTAATCACACAACTTGTCATAAGTCAGAAAGTGAAAGACACATATACTATGATATCACTTATAGGTGTCACCTAAAAATTGACACCAGTGAAGATATTTCCACAGAGAAAGGCAATCACAGATTTATTAAACAAACTTATGATTCACCAATGGAAAGGTGTGAGGATTGGATACATTAAGATATCGGGGTTAACAGAGATATACAAACACAGGTGAAGTATATAATCACCAAAGACCTACAGAATACCAAGAGAAGACTACGCAACATTGTGTCATAACCTACATGGGAAAAGGATCCAAAGAACAATAGATATATGTGTAAAACCACCACATCTTGCACACCTAGAACAAGCAAAACATTGTAATCACACTTGCTGTGATAAACAATGAAAATTAAATTTAAAAAAACGAAGAAATAGTGGGATATAAAGTTAAGGGGCTTTTTCCTGGCACATTCCATTCTAATTTACAACCTAGAACACGACTTTCATTAAGGCTCTGTTGCCCTAATAACCAGATTTGTTAAAGGAGAACTGTGCCTCTTTGTGGCCCTTTCACACAGCAGCAGCTCTAAACCCAGCGATAATGGTTACTTGATATTTAAAATAATTCCAGGTTTGTTAATGACACCTGCCCTCTAAACAAATCCGTGGTCACTAAATCGAGCAAAAATCTCAAAAGACGTGCATATTTCAAAATGACAATTTAAAGAGGCATATTTTACGCACATTTTGTATTCTTTCTTTTTCTCTCTTTTTTTTTTTGTTAAAAAAGGGCAAGGAAACATGCTCAATATGAGGAATTAATAAAGCCATGCAAATCCAGTCTACAAAAACGTTCACCTCACAGCCGTCAGAATGATCACCAGTGAAAAAGTCTACAACTTATAAATGGTGAAGGGGCTTTAGAGAACTCTGTACCCTCTAGCTGCTGGTGGGATGTCACCTGGTAACAGACAGTACTGAAAACAGAATGGAGGTGTGTTTAAAGGTAAAAATTGAGCTACCATGTGATCCGGTAGGATCACTGATGGGCCTATCACCTGAGTAGACCAGAATCAAAGAGACACAGGCTGGCAATCCTGCACTGCAGCAACATGTACCATAGCCAAGACTTGGAAGAAACCAAAATGTCCATCAACAGAAAAATGCACCAAGAAGAAGTGGTCCATGTACACAATGGAATATTAGCCATGGAAAAGCATGGAACAGTGCCACTGGCACCACCATAGAAGGATCTAGAGATAATCACCCAACCTGAAGTAAGAAAGAAACCAAAAGACAGATATCCTATGACATCAATTATAGGTGTTACCTAAAAATTGATACCCATGAAATACTTTCCAAGAGAAGGACACTCATAGATTCAGAAAACCAAACTATGTTTAACCAAATGGAAAGGTGTAAGGAAGGTATGAATTAGGATATGGGGATTAACAGACATGTACTAATACACATGAAATATATAATCACCAAATACCTACGGAATACCAAGACAGGTCTACTCAACATTCTGTAATAACCTACATGGGAAAGGATCCAAAGATGAATAGATCGATACATACATAAAATGAACCAGATTCTGTACACCTAGAACACACACAACATTTTTATCAAATTTACTCTGATACTAAATAAAAATTAAATTTAAAAAACAAACAAGGAGTAAGGAGATACAAGCTCTTGGGGGTTGCCCTGGCACATTCCACCCTAATTTGCAGCCTACTAACAGGATTTCCAGGAAGGCTCTGTTGCTCAAAAACCCAGAGTTGGAAATGTAGAAATGCTGCCACCTTGTGGCCGTTTGCGGCAAGAGCGGCTTTAAACCCACTGCTAATGGTCACGTAACATTCACAGACTCAGGGCTGTAAAGGACACCAGCCCTCAAAAAATGTCCTGAGCTAGGGAATGACCAAAAATATTCAAGACATGCAAATGTTTAAAGGAGATAGTATGAAGAGATAAGTTTGCACACTCTTCTTCAAAAGAAAGGAAAATGGATAAAAGCTCAACATCAGGAATTATTAGACTCATGCAAATCTAATCTACAAAAAGGTTTCAACTCACACACGTCAACTACCATCAGCAAAACGTCTACAAACAATACATGCTGAAAGGGTTTTAGAGAACTGTGTACTCTCTAGCTGCTGGTGAGATGTAAAGTGGTTACAGCCAATAATGAGAACAGAAAGGACCTCGTTTAAAAGTAAAAACTGGGGCTTCCCTGGTGGTGCAGTGGTTGAGAGTCCACCTTCCGATGCAGGGGACACGGGTTCGTGCCCCAGTCCGGGAAGATCCCACATGCCGCAGAGTGGCTAGGCCCGTGAGGCATAGCCACTGAGCATGCACGTCCGGAGCCTGTGCTCCGCAACGGGAAAGGCCGCAACAGTGAGAGGCCATCGTACCACACACACCAAAAAAAGAAATGTAAAACCGAGCCACCATTCCATCCAGCAGGCCCAATGTTGGGCCTCTCACCTGAGAAGACCAGAATCGAGAAGACAGAGGCTGCAACAGCTGCACTGCAGCCACTTTCACAATAGCCAAGATACGGAAGCAACCAAAATGTCCATCAACAGATGAATTGATAAAGAAGAAGTGGTCCATGTACACAATGGAATATTAACCTCGGAAAACAATGAAACACTGCTCTTTGAGACACCATAGATGAGCCTAGAGATCATCACAGAACGTGAGGTAAGTCGGAAAGCAAAATACATATCCTATGATATCACTTATAGGCGTTATCTGACAACTGACCCAAATGAACATATTTCCACAGAGAAAGACACTCACAGACTTAGAAACCAAATTATGCTTATCTAAAAGGAAAGGTGGAGGGAATGGATAAATTAAGACCAGGTTTACCATACGTGTACAAATGCGTATTAAATACATATGTCAAAAAGACCGGCCATATAGAAACGGAGGTCTACGGGACACTCTGCAATAATTTACATGGGAGGAGGATCTGCACATCTATATCTATATATCTATATCTATATCTATATCTATATATCTCTATATATACACATATACATATATATAAATATAATGTACAAATGAACCAGATTGTGTCACCTAGGACAAACAATATTCTAATCATTACCCTGATTTAAATAATTCAAACAACGAACAAGAAGTAATGTGACATAAACTTATGGGGTTTTTTCCTGGCACATTGCATTCTAATTTACAACCTGGTAACATGACTTCCAGAAAGGATCTGCTGCCCTAGTAACCGGATTTGGGGACGGAGAAATGCTGCAGACTTGTGGCCGTTTCCCACAACAGCAGCTTTAAAACCAGTGCTAAGGGTCACTAAATATTCACACTCATTGCAGCCCTGTAAATGACACCTACCCTCAAAAAACATCCTGGTATCGAAAATCGACCGAAAAAATCAAGAGGGCAAACTTCCAAGAAGACAACTTCAAGAGGTTTATTGTACTCACAGTTTTTTCCTGTTTTTGTTTAACAGAATAAAAAAAAGGTGTGGAAAAAAGCTGAACATTAGGAATTATTAAAGACATGCAAATCCAAATTACAAAAACCTATCAGCTCACACCAGTCAAAATAGTCATCAGCAAAAGTTCTGCAAACAATAAATGCTGAAGGGGTTGTGGAGAAATGCGTACCCTCGGTTCTAAGTGGGACGTGGTAAGAGCCACTAATGAAAACACAATGTAGCTGCCTCGAAAGGTAAACATTGAGCTACCATTCAATCAAGCATACCCGTGCTGGGCCTATCGCCTGAGAGGATGAGAATCAAAAAGACACAGGCTGGCAATCCTGCACTCCAGCCATATTTAACACTGCCAACACTTTGAAGCAATGAAAATGTCCATCAACAGAGGAATGCACAAAGAAGAAGTGGTCCATGTACAGAATGGAATATTACACCAATAAAAAATGTAAATTCAATTTAAAAAACAAACATAAGTAAGGAGACATCAGCTTTTGTGGGTTTATGCGGGGACACTCCACTTTAATTTATAACCAAGGAACACCACTGGCAGGAAGGTCTGTTTCCCTAGTTAGCAGAGTGGGGAAAGTAGAAATGCTGCCGCCCTCTGGCCGTTACCTGCAACAGCAGCTTTAAAACCTGTACTAATAGTCACTTCATATGCACAAGTACTGGAGGGCTGTAAATGAAACCTGCCCTCAAAATGTCTTCAGGGAGGTAATGGCCAAAATATTTCAAAATGTGGCACATATTTCAAGAAAACCATTTGAGGAGGTAAGCTGTACTCACAGTTTGAAGAAAAAAAAGGACATGCCTGAATGCTAAATTTCAAGGCATTATGAGACACATGCAAATCCAACCACAAAGAGGTATCAGCTCACAGCAGTCAGAATGAAAATTAGTAGAAAAACTACAAACAATAAATGCTGAAGGGGTTATGGAGAAGTGCATACCCTCAACTTTAAATGGGACGTAACCTGGTAAGAGCCATTAATGGAACAGAATGGAGGTGCCTTTACAAGGTAAACAATTGGCTACCATATGATCTAGCGGGCCCACTACTTGGTCTAAAACCCAAGATGACAGAATTGGAAAGACACAGGCAGGCAAATGTGCACTGCAGCAGTATTACAATAGTCAAGACGTGGAAGCAACCAAAAATTCCATCAACAGATGAGTGGACAAAGAAGAACTGGTACATGCACAGACCGAATATTAGCCAAGGAAAAAAATGACACAATGCCATTTGCAACACCATAGATGAGTCTAGAAGTAATCACACAACTTGTCATAAGTCAGAAAGTGAAAGACACATATACTATGATATCACTTATAGGTGTCACCTAAAAATTGACACCAGTGAAGATATTTCCACAGAGAAAGGCAATCACAGATTTATTAAACAAACTTATGATTCACCAATGGAAAGGTGTGAGGATTGGATACATTAAGATATCGGGGTTAACAGAGATATACAAACACAGGTGAAGTATATAATCACCAAAGACCTACAGAATACCAAGAGAAGACTACGCAACATTGTGTCATAACCTACATGGGAAAAGGATCCAAAGAACAATAGATATATGTGTAAAACCACCACATCTTGCACACCTAGAACAAGCAAAACATTGTAATCACACTTGCTGTGATAAACAATGAAAATTAAATTTAAAAAAACGAAGAAATAGTGGGATATAAAGTTAAGGGGCTTTTTCCTGGCACATTCCATTCTAATTTACAACCTAGAACACGACTTTCATTAAGGCTCTGTTGCCCTAATAACCAGATTTGTTAAAGGAGAACTGTGCCTCTTTGTGGCCCTTTCACACAGCAGCAGCTCTAAACCCAGCGATAATGGTTACTTTATATTCAAAATAATTCCAGGCTTGTTAATGACACCTGCCTTCTAAACAAATTCGTGGTCACTAAATCGAGCAAAAATCTCAAAAGACGTGCATATTTCAAAATGACAATTTAAAGAGGCATATTTTACGCACATTTTGTATTCTTTCTTTTTCTCTCTTTTTTTTTTGTTAAAAAAGGGCAAGGAAACATGCTCAACATCAGGAATTAATAAAGCCATGCAAATCCAGTCTACAAAAACGTTCACCTCACAGCCGTCAGAATGATCACCAGTGAAAAAGTCTACAACTTATAAATGGTGAAGGGGCTTTAGAGAACTCTGTACCCTCTAGCTGCTGGTGGGATGTCACCTGGTAACAGACAGTACTGAAAACAGAATGGAGGTGTGTTTAAAGGTAAAAATTGAGCTACCATGTGATCCGGTAGGATCACTGATGGGCCTATCACCTGAGTAGACCAGAATCAAAGAGACACAGGCTGGCAATCCTGCACTGCAGCAACATGTACCATAGCCAAGACTTGGAAGAAACCAAAATGTCCATCAACAGAAAAATGCACCAAGAAGAAGTGGTCCATGTACACAATGGAATATTAGCCATGGAAAAGCATGGAACAGTGCCACTGGCACCACCATAGAAGGATCTAGAGATAATCACCCAACCTGAAGTAAGAAAGAAACCAAAAGACAGATATCCTATGACATCAATTATAGGTGTTACCTAAAAATTGATACCCATGAAATACTTTCCAAGAGAAGGACACTCATAGATTCAGAAAACCAAACTATGTTTAACCAAATGGAAAGGTGTAAGGAAGGTATGAATTAGGATATGGGGATTAACAGACATGTACTAATACACATGAAATATATAATCACCAAATACCTACGGAATACCAAGACAGGTCTACTCAACATTCTGTAATAACCTACATGGGAAAGGATCCAAAGATGAATAGATCGATACATACATAAAATGAACCAGATTCTGTACACCTAGAACACACACAACATTTTTATCAAATTTACTCTGATACTAAATAAAAATTAAATTTAAAAAACAAACAAGGAGTAAGGAGATACAAGCTCTTGGGGGTTGCCCTGGCACATTCCACCCTAATTTGCAGCCTACTAACAGGATTTCCAGGAAGGCTCTGTTGCTCAAAAACCCAGAGTTGGAAATGTAGAAATGCTGCCACCTTGTGGCCGTTTGCGGCAAGAGCGGCTTTAAACCCACTGCTAATGGTCACGTAACATTCACAGACTCAGGGCTGTAAAGGACACCAGCCCTCAAAAAATGTCCTGAGCTAGGGAATGACCAAAAATATTCAAGACATGCAAATGTTTAAAGGAGATAGTATGAAGAGATAAGTTTGCACACTCTTCTTCAAAAGAAAGGAAAATGGATAAAAGCTCAACATCAGGAATTATTAGACTCATGCAAATCTAATCTACAAAAAGGTTTCAACTCACACACGTCAACTACCATCAGCAAAACGTCTACAAACAATACATGCTGAAAGGGTTTTAGAGAACTGTGTACTCTCTAGCTGCTGGTGAGATGTAAAGTGGTTACAGCCAATAATGAGAACAGAAAGGACCTCGTTTAAAAGTAAAAACTGGGGCTTCCCTGATGGTGCAGTGTTTGAGAGTCCACCTTCCGATGCAGGGGACACGGGTTCGTGCCCCAGTCCGGGAAGATCCCACATGCCGCAGAGTGGCTAGGCCCGTGAGGCATAGCCACTGAGCATGCGCGTCCGGAGCCTGTGCTCCGCAACGGGAAAGGCCGCAACAGTGAGAGGCCATCGTACCACACACACCAAAAAAAGAAATGTAAAACCGAGCCACCATTCCATCCAGCAGGCCCAATGTTGGGCCTCTCACCTGAGAAGACCAGAATCGAGAAGACAGAGGCTGCAACAGCTGCACTGCAGCCACTTTCACAATAGCCAAGATACGGAAGCAACCAAAATGTCCATCAACAGATGAATTGATAAAGAAGAAGTGGTCCATGTACACAATGGAATATTAACCTTGGAAAACAATGAAACACTGCTCTTTGAGACACCATAGATGAGCCTAGAGATCATCACAGAACGTGAGGTAAGTCGGAAAGCAAAACACATATCCTATGATATCACTTATAGGCGTTATCTGACAACTGACCCAAATGAACATATTTCCACAGAGAAAGACACTCACAGACTTAGAAAACAAATTATGCTTATCTAAAAGGAAAGGTGGAGGGAATGGATAAATTAAGACCAGGTTTACCATACGTGTACAAATGCGTATTAAATACATATGTCAAAAAGACCGGCCATATAGAAACGGAGGTCTACGGGACACTCTGCAATAATTTACATGGGAGGAGGATCTGCACATCTATATCTATATATCTATATCTATATATCTCTATATATACACATATACATATATATAAATATAATGTACAAATGAACCAGATTGTGTCACCTAGGACAAACAATATTCTAATCATTACCCTGATTTAAATAATTCAAACAACGAACAAGAAGTAATGTGACATAAACTTATGGGGTTTTTTCCTGGCACATTGCATTCTAATTTACAACCTGGTAACATGACTTCCAGAAAGGATCTGCTGCCCTAGTAACCGGATTTGGGGACGGAGAAATGCTGCAGACTTGTGGCCGTTTCCCACAACAGCAGCTTTAAAACCAGTGCTAAGGGTCACTAAATATTCACACTCATTGCAGCCCTGTAAATGACACCTACCCTCAAAAAACATCCTGGTATCGAAAATCGACCGAAAAAATCAAGAGGGCAACCTTCCAAGAAGACAACTTCAAGAGGTTTATTGTACTCACAGTTTTTTCCTGTTTTTGTTTAACAGAATAAAAAAAAAGGTGTGGAAAAAAGCTGAACATTAGGAATTATTAAAGACATGCAAATCCAAATTACAAAAACCTATCAGCTCACACCAGTCAAAATGGTCATCAGCAAAAGTTCTGCAAACAATAAATGCTGAAGGGGTTGTGGAGAAATGCGTACCCTCGGTTCTAAGTGGGACGTGGTAAGAGCCACTAATGAAAACACAATGTAGCTGCCTCGAAAGGTAAACATTGAGCTACCATTCAATCAAGCATACCCGTGCTGGGCCTATCGCCTGAGAGGATGAGAATCAAAAAGACACAGGCTGGCAATCCTGCACTCCAGCCATATTTAACACTGCCAACACTTTGAAGCAATGAAAATGTCCATCAACAGAGGAATGCACAAAGAAGAAGTGGTCCATGTACAGAATGGAATATTACACCAATAAAAAATGTAAATTCAATTTAAAAAACAAACATAAGTAAGGAGACATCAGCTTTTGTGGGTTTATGCGGGGACACTCCACTTTAATTTATAACCAAGGAACACCACTGGCAGGAAGGTCTGTTTCCCTAGTTAGCAGAGTGGGGAAAGTAGAAATGCTGCCGCCCTCTGGCCGTTACCTGCAACAGCAGCTTTAAAACCTGTACTAATAGTCACTTCATATGCACAAGTACTGGAGGGCTGTAAATGAAACCTGCCCTCAAAATGTCTTCAGGGAGGTAATGGCCAAAATATTTCAAAATGTGGCACATATTTCAAGAAAACCATTTGAGGAGGTAAGCTGTACTCACAGTTTGAAGAAAAAAAAGGACATGCCTGAATGCTAAATTTCAAGGCATTATGAGACACATGTAAATCCAACCACAAAGAGGTATCAGCTCACAGCAGTCAGAATGAAAATTAGTAGAAAAACTACAAACAATAAATGCTGAAGGGGTTATGGAGAAGTGCATACCCTCAACTTTAAATGGGACGTAACCTGGTAAGAGCCATTAATGGAACAGAATGGAGGTGCCTTTACAAGGTAAACAATTGGCTACCATATGATCTAGCGGGCCCACTACTTGGTCTAAAACCCAAGATGACAGAATTGGAAAGACACAGGCAGGCAAATGTGCACTGCAGCAGTATTACAATAGTCAAGACGTGGAAGCAACCAAAAATTCCATCAACAGATGAGTGGACAAAGAAGAACTGGTACATGCACAGACCGAATATTAGCCAAGGAAAAAAATGACACAATGCCATTTGCAACACCATAGATGAGTCTAGAAGTAATCACACAACTTGTCGTAAGTCAGAAAGTGAAAGACACATATATTATGATATCACTTATAGGTGTCACCTAAAAATTGACACCAGTGAAGATATTTCCACAGAGAAAGGCAATCACAGATTTATTAAACAAACTTATGATTCACCAATGGAAAGGTGTGAGGATTGGATACATTAAGATATCGGGGTTAACAGAGATATACAAACACAGGTGAAGTATATAATCACCAAAGACCTACAGAATACCAAGAGAAGACTACGCAACATTGTATCATAACCTACATGGGAAAAGGATCCAAAGAACAATAGATATATGTGTAAAACCACCACATCTTGCACACCTAGAACAAGCAAAACATTGTAATCACACTTGCTGTGATAAACAATGAAAATTAAATTTAAAAAACGAAGAAGTAGTGGGATATAAAGTTAAGGGGCTTTTTCCTGGCACATTCCATTCTAATTTACAACCTAGAACACGACTTTCATTAAGGCTCTGTTGCCCTAATAACCAGATTTGTTAAAGGAGAACTGTGCCTCTTTGTGGCCCTTTCACACAGCAGCAGCTCTAAACCCAGCGATAATGGTTACTTGATATTTAAAATAATTCCAGGTTTGTTAATGACACCTGCCCTCTAAACAAATCCGTGGTCACTAAATCGAGCAAAAATCTCAAAAGACGTGCATATTTCAAAATGACAATTTAAAGAGGCATATTTTACGCACATTTTGTATTCTTTCTTTTTCTCTCTTTTTTTTTTGTGAAAAAAAGGGCAAGGAAACATGCTTAATATCAGGAATTAATAAAGCCATGCAAATCCAGTCTACAAAAACGTTCACCTCACAGCCGTCAGAATGATCACCAGTGAAAAAGTCTACAACTTATAAATGGTGAAGGGGCTTTAGAGAACTCTGTACCCTCTAGCTGCTGGTGGGATGTCACCTGGTAACAGACAGTACTGAAAACAGAATGGAGGTGTGTTTAAAGGTAAAAATTGAGCTACCATGTGATCCGGTAGGATCGCTGATGGGCCTATCACCTGAGTAGACCAGAATCAAAGAGACACAGGCTGGCAATCCTGCACTGCAGCAACATGTACCATAGCCAAGACTTGGAAGAAACCAAAATGTCCATCAACAGAAAAATGCACCAAGAAGAAGTGGTCCATGTACACAATGGAATATTAGCCATGGAAAAGCATGGAACAGTGCCACTGGCACCACCATAGAAGGATCTAGAGATAATCACCCAACCTGAAGTAAGAAAGAAACCAAAAGACAGATATCCTATGACATCAATTATAGGTGTTACCTAAAAATTGATACCCATGAAATACTTTCCAAGAGAAGGACACTCATAGATTCAGAAAACCAAACTATGTTTAACCAAATGGAAAGGTGTAAGGAAGGTATGAATTAGGATATGGGGATTAACAGACATGTACTAATACACATGAAATATATAATCACCAAATACCTACGGAATACCAAGACAGGTCTACTCAACATTCTGTAATAACCTACATGGGAAAGGATCCAAAGATGAATAGATCGATACATACATAAAATGAACCAGATTCTGTACACCTAGAACACACACAACATTTTTATCAAATTTACTCTGATACTAAATAAAAATTAAATTTAAAAAACAAACAAGGAGTAAGGAGATACAAGCTCTTGGGGGTTGCCCTGGCACATTCCACCCTAATTTGCAGCCTACTAACAGGATTTCCAGGAAGGCTCTGTTGCTCAAAAACCCAGAGTTGGAAATGTAGAAATGCTGCCACCTTGTGGCCGTTTGCGGCAAGAGCGGCTTTAAACCCACTGCTAATGGTCACGTAACATTCACAGACTCAGGGCTGTAAAGGACACCAGCCCTCAAAAAATGTCCTGAGCTAGGGAATGACCAAAAATATTCAAGACATGCAAATGTTTAAAGGAGATAGTATGAAGAGATAAGTTTGCACACTCTTCTTCAAAAGAAAGGAAAATGGATAAAAGCTCAACATCAGGAATTATTAGACTCATGCAAATCTAATCTACAAAAAGGTTTCAACTCACACACGTCAACTACCATCAGCAAAACGTCTACAAACAATACATGCTGAAAGGGTTTTAGAGAACTGTGTACTCTCTAGCTGCTGGTGAGATGTAAAGTGGTTACAGCCAATAATGAGAACAGAAAGGACCTCGTTTAAAAGTAAAAACTGGGGCTTCCCTGATGGTGCAGTGGTTGAGAGTCCACCTTCCGATGCAGGGGACACGGGTTCGTGCCCCAGTCCGGGAAGATCCCACATGCCGCAGAGTGGCTAGGCCCGTGAGGCATAGCCACTGAGCATGCGCGTCCGGAGCCTGTGCTCCGCAACGGGAAAGGCCGCAACAGTGAGAGGCCATCGTACCACACACACCAAAAAAAGAAATGTAAAACCGAGCCACCATTCCATCCAGCAGGCCCAATGTTGGGCCTCTCACCTGAGAAGACCAGAATCGAGAAGACAGAGGCTGCAACAGCTGCACTGCAGCCACTTTCACAATAGCCAAGATACGGAAGCAACCAAAATGTCCATCAACAGATGAATTGATAAAGAAGAAGTGGTCCATGTACACAATGGAATATTAACCTTGGAAAACAATGAAACACTGCTCTTTGAGACACCATAGATGAGCCTAGAGATCATCACAGAACGTGAGGTAAGTCGGAAAGCAAAATACATATCCTATGATATCACTTATAGGCGTTATCTGACAACTGACCCAAATGAACATATTTCCACAGAGAAAGACACTCACAGACTTAGAAAACAAGTTATGCTTATCTAAAAGGAAAGGTGGAGGGAATGGATAAATTAAGACCAGGTTTACCATACGTGTACAAATGCGTATTAAATACATATGTCAAAAAGACCGGCCATATAGAAACGGAGGTCTACGGGACACTCTGCAATAATTTACATGGGAGGAGGATCTGCACATCTATATCTATATATCTATATCTATATCTATATCTATATATCTATATATATACACATATACATATATATAAATATAATGTACAAATGAACCAGATTGTGTCACCTAGGACAAACAATATTCTAATCATTACCCTGATTTAAATAATTCAAACAACGAACAAGAAGTAATGTGACATAAACTTATGGGGTTTTTTCCTGGCACATTGCATTCTAATTTACAACCTGGTAACATGACTTCCAGAAAGGATCTGCTGCCCTAGTAACCGGATTTGGGGACGGAGAAATGCTGCAGACTTGTGGCCGTTTCCCACAACAGCAGCTTTAAAACCAGTGCTAAGGGTCACTAAATATTCACACTCATTGCAGCCCTGTAAATGACACCTACCCTCAAAAAACATCCTGGTATCGAAAATCGACCGAAAAAATCAAGAGGGCAACCTTCCAAGAAGACAACTTCAAGAGGTTTATTGTACTCACAGTTTTTTCCTGTTTTTGTTTAACAGAATAAAAAAAGGTGTGGAAAAAAGCTGAACATTAGGAATTATTAAAGACATGCAAATCCAAATTACAAAAACCTATCAGCTCACACCAGTCAAAACAGTCATCAGCAAAAGTTCTGCAAACAATAAACTTCTGAAGGGGTTGTGGAGAAATGCATACCCTCGGTTCTAAGTGGGACGTGGTAAGAGCCACTAATGAAAACACAATGTAGCTGCCTCGAATGGTAAACATTGAGCTACCATTCAATCAAGCATACCCGTGCTGGGCCTATCGCCTGAGAGGATGAGAATCAAAAAGACACAGGCTGGTAATCCTGCACTCCAGCCATATTTAACACTGCCAACACTTTGAAGCAATGAAAATGTCCATCAACAGAGGAATGCACAAAGAAGAATTGGTCCATGTACAGAATGGAATATTACACCAATAAAAAATGTAAATTCAATTTAAAAAACAAACATAAGTAAGGAGACATCAGCTTTTGTGGGTTTATGCGGGGACACTCCACTTTAATTTATAATCAAGGAACACCACTGGCAGGAAGGTCTGTTTCCCTAGTTAGCAGAGTGGGGAAAGTAGAAATGCTGCCGCCCTCTGGCCGTTACCTGCAACAGCAGCTTTAAAACCTGTACTAATAGTCACTTCATATGCACAAGTACTGGAGGGCTGTAAATGAAACCTGCCCTCAAAATGTCTTGAGGGGTGTAATGGCCAAAATAATTCAAAATGTGGCACATACTTCAAGAAAACAATTTGAAGATGTAAGCTGTACTCACAGTTTGAAGACAAAAAGTACATGCCTGAAAGTTCAATTTCAGAGGATTATGAGAGACGTGCAAGTCCAACTACAAAGAGGTATCAGCTCACACCAGTCAGAATAAACATCAGCAGAAAAACTACAAACAATAAATGCTGAAGTGGTTGTGGAGAAGTGCATACCCTCAACTTTAAGAGGGACTTAACCTGGTAAGAGCCACTAATGAAAACAGAATGGAGGTGCCGTTACAAGGTAAACATTGAGCTACAATATGATCCAGGAGGTTCAGTCCTGGGTCTATAACATAAGAAGATGGAATTAGACAGACACTGGAGGGCAATCTGCATTGCAGCTGTATTACAATAGCCAAGACATGGAAGCAAACACAAAGTCCATCAACAGATGAGTGGATAAAGAAGAACTGGCACACGTACAGATGGAATATTAGCCAAGGAAAAAAATAGCACAATGCCATTTGCAGCACCATAGATGAGTCTAGAGGTCATCAAGCAACTTGTAGTAAGTCAGAAAGCAAAAGACACATATCCTATGATATCACTTAGAGTTGTTACCTAAATATTGATAACAGCGAAGATATTTCCACAGAGAAAGGCAATCACAGATTCATTAAACAAACTTACGGTTCACCAATGGAAAGGTGTGAGACTGTATATATTAGGATATTGGGTTTAACAGAGATATACAAACATAGGTGAAATATATAATCACCAAACACCTACAGAACACCAAGAGAAGACTACTCAACATTATGTCATAACCTACATGGGAAAAGGATCCGAAGAAGAATAGATATATGTATATGTGTAAAAGGACCACATCTCACACACCTAGCACAAGCAAAACATTGTAATCAAAGTTGCTGTGATAAAAAATTAAAATTAAAAAAATGAATAAGAAGTAGTAAGACATAAACTTAATGGGCTTTTTCCTGGCACACTGCATTCTAATTTATAACCTACAACACGACTTCCATTGAGGCTCTGTTGCCCTAGTAACCAGATTTTGTAAAGGAGAACTGCTACCGCCTTGTGAACATTTCTCAAAACAGCAGATTTAAACACAGCTCTAGAACGGAGGGGAAGATGGCGGAAGAGTAAGACGCGGAGATCACCTTCCTCCCCACAGATACAACAGAAATACATCTACACGTGGAACAACTCCTACAGAACACCTACTGAATGCTGGCAGAAGACCTCAGACCTCCCCAAAGGCAAGAAACTCCCCATGTACCTGGGTAAGGCAAAAGAAAAAAAGAAAAAACAGAGAGAAAAGAATAGGGACGGGACCTGCACCAGTGGGAGGGAGCTGTGAAGGAGGAAAGGTTTCCACAAACTAGGAAGCCCCTTCGCAGGCGGAAACTACAGGTGGCGGAAGGGGGAGTGTCACAGCTGTGGAGGAGAGCACAGCAACAGGGGTGAGGAGGGAAAAGCAGGGAGATTCCCGCACAGAGAATCGGTGCCGACTGGCGCTCGCCAGCCCGAGAGGCTTGTCTGCTCATCCGCAGGGGCGGGCGGGGCTGCGAGCTGAGGCACGGGCTTTGGTCGGAACGCAGGGAGAGAAATGGTGTTGGCTGTGTGAACACAGCCTGATGGGTTTAGTGCACCACGGCTAGCCGGGAGAGAGTCCGGGAAAAGGTCTGGAGCTGCCGAAGAAGCAAGAGACTTTTTCTTCCCTCTTTGTTTCCTGGTGCATGAGGAGATGGGATTAAGAGCACTGCTTAAAGGAACTCCAGAGAACAGCGCGAGCCGTGGCTAAAAGCACGGACCCCAGAGATGGGCGCGAGTCGTGGCTAAAAGTGTGGAGCCCTGAGACAGGCGCGAGCCGTGGCTAAAAGCACAGATCCCAGAGGCAGGTGCGAGCCGCGGCTAAAAGCACAGACCCCAGAGACGGGAGGAAGACACTAAGGCTGCTGCTGCCGCCACCAAGGGGCCTGTGTGCGAGCACAGGTCACTATCCACACCTCCCTTCCAGGGAGCCTGTGCAGCCCACGACTGCCAGGTTCCCGGGATCCAGGGACAACTTCCCTGGGAGAACACACGGCGGGCCTCAGGCTGGTGCAACGTCACGCCGGCCTCTGCTGCTGCAGGCTCGCCTCGCATTCCACGTCCCTCCCTCCCCTTAGCCTGAGTGAGCCAGAGCCCCTGAATCAGCGGCTCCTTTAACCCCATCCTGTCTGAGCAAAAAACAAAAGCCCTCCAGCGACCTACACGGAGAGGCAGGGCCAAATCCAAAGCTGAGCCACTGGGAGCTGTGAGAACAAAGAAGAGAAAGGGAAATCTCTCCCAGCAGCCTCAGAAGCAGCAGATTAAAGCTGCACAATCAACTTGATGTACCCTGCATCTGTGAATACATGAATAGACAACGAATCATCCCAAACTGAGGAGGTAGACTTTGAGAGCAAGATTTATGATTTTTTCCCCTTTTACTCTTTTTGTGATTGTGTATGAGTATGCTTCGGTATGAGATTTTGCTGCACTGCTTTTCTTCCACCATTTGTCCTAAGGTTCTATCCATTCGTTTTGTTTCTTTTTAATGTATTTTCTTAATTATTATATTTTAATTTAATAACTTTATTATATTTTACTTTATTTTATTTTACTTTATCTTCTTTCTTTGTTTCCTTCCTTCCTTCCTTTCTCCCACCGCCCTCCCTCTCTCCCTCCCCCCTCCTTTCTTTCCTTCTTTTCTTCTTTCTTTCTTTCTTTCATCCATCCATCCTTCCTTCCTTCCTTTCTTTCTTTCTTCCTACTTCTACTGACTCTTTCTCTCTAATTTTTCTCCCTTTTATTCTGAGCTGTGTGGATGAAAGGCTTTTGGTGCTGCAGCCAGGAGTCAGTGCTGTGCCTCTGAGGTGGGAGAGCCAACTTCAGGACACTGGTCAACAAGAAACCTCCCAGCTCCACATAATATCAAATGGCAAAAATCTCCCAGAGATCTCCATCTCAATGCCAGCACCCAGCTGCACTCAACGAACAGCAAGTTACAGTGCTGGACACCCTATGCCAAACAACTAGCAAACAGGGACACAACCCCACCCATTAGCAGAGAGGCTGCCTAAAATCATAATAAGTCCACAGACACCCCAAAATACCACCAGACATGGACCTGCCCACCAGAGAGACAAGATCCAGCTTCATCCACCAGAATACAGGCACTAGTTCCCTCCACCAAGAAGCCTACACAACACACTGAACCAACCTTAGCCACTGGGGACAGACACCAAAAACAACAGGAA
Organism: Pseudorca crassidens; assembly: GCF_039906515.1. Taxonomy (NCBI): domain Eukaryota; kingdom Metazoa; phylum Chordata; class Mammalia; order Artiodactyla; family Delphinidae; genus Pseudorca; species Pseudorca crassidens. Next base: position 72,333 of record NW_027136297.1, on the reverse strand, counting down.
CTACGAACCCGCAGCCTGCAAAAAGGAGACCCCAAACACAGTAAGGTAAGCAAAATGAGAAGACAGAAAAACACAGCGCAGATGAAGGAGCAAGAAAAAAACGCACCAGACCTAACAAATGAAGAGGAAATAGGCAGTCTACCTGAAAAAGAATTCAGAATAATGATAGTAAACGTGATCCAAAATCTTGGAAATAGAATAGACAAAATGCAAGAAACATTTAACAAGGACCTAGAAGAACTTAAGATGAAACAAACAATGATGAACAGCACAATAAATGAAATGAAAAATACTCTAGATGGGGTCAAAAGCAGAATAACTGAGGCAGAAGGACGAATAAGTGACCTGGAAGATAAAATAGTGGAAAAAACTACTGCAGAGCAGAATAAAGAAAAAATAATGAAAAGAACTGAGGACAGTCTCAGAGACCTCTGGGACAACATTAAACACACCAACCTTCAAATTATAGGGTTTCCAGAAGAAGAAGAGAAAAAGAAAGGGACTGAGAAAATATTTGAAGAGATTATAGTTGAAAACTTCCCTAATATGGGAAAGGAAATAGTTAATCAAGTCCAGGAAGCACAGAGAGTCCCATACAGGATAAATCCAAGGAGAAATATGCCAAGACACACATTAATCAAACTGTCAAAAATTAAATATAAAGAAAGCATATTAAAAGCAGCAAGGGAAAAACAACAAATAAGACACAAGGGAATCCCCATTAGGTTAACAGCTGATCTCTCAGCAGAAACTCTGCAAGGCAGAAGGAAGTGGCAGGACATACTGAAAGTGATGAAAGAGAAAAACCTGCAACCAAGATTACTCTACCCAGCAAGGATCTCATTCAGATTGGATGGAGAAATTAAAACCTTTACAGACAAGCAAAAGCTGAGAGAGTTCAGCACCACCAAACCAGCATTACAACAAATGCTAAAGGAAATTCTCTAGGCAAGAAACACAAGAGAAGGAAAAGACCTACAATAACGAACCCAAAACAATTTAGAAAATGGGAATACGAACATACATATCGATAATTACCTTAAATGTAAATGGACTAAATGCTCCCACCAAAAGACACAGATTGGCTGAATGGATACAAAAACAAGACCCTTATATATGCTGTCTACAAGGGACCCACTTCAGACCTAGAGACACATACAGACTGAAAGTAAGGGGATGGAAAAAGATAATCCATGCAAATGGAAACCAAAAGAGAGCTGCAGTAGCAATTTTCATATCAGACAAAATAGACTTTAAAATAAAGACTACTAGAAGAGACAAAGAAGGACACTACATAATGATCAAGGGATCGATCAAAGAAGAAGATATAACAATTGTAAATATTTATGCACCCAACATACGAACACCTCAGTACATAAGGCAAATACTAACAGCCATAAAAGGGGAAATGGACAGTAACACATTCATAGTAGGGGACTTTAACACCCCACTTTCACCAATGGACAGATCATCCAAAATGAAAATAAATAAGGAAACACAAGCTTTAAATGATACATTAAACAAGATGGACTTAATTGATATTTATAGGACACTCCATCCAAAAACAACAGAATACACATTTTTCTCAAGTGCTCATGGAACATTCCCCAGGATAGATCATATCTTGGGTCACAAATCAAGCCTTGGTAAATTTAAGAAAATTGAAATTGCATCAAGTATCTTTTCCGACCACAACGCCATAAAACTAGATATCAATTACAGGAAAAGATCTGTAAAAAATACAAACACATGGAGGCTAAACAATACACTATTTAATAATGAAGTGATCACTGAAGAAATCAAAGAGGAAAAAACAAAATACCTAGAAACAAATGACAATGGAGACACGACGATCCAAAACCTATGGGATGCAGCAAAAGCAGTTCTAAGAGGGAAGTTTGTAGCAATACAAGCCCACCTTAAGAAACAGTAAACATCTCGAATAAAAAACCTAACCTTGCACCTAAAGCAATTAGAGAAAGAACAAAAAAACCCCAAAGTTAGCAGAAGGAAAGAATCATAAAAATCAGATCAGAAATAAATGAAAAAGAAATGAAGGAAACAATAGCAAAGATCAGTAAAACTAAAAGCTGGTTCTTTGAGAAGATAAACAAAATAGATAAACCATTAGCCAGACTCATCACAAAAAAAGGGAGAAGACTCAAATCAATAGAATTAGAAATGAAAAAGGAGAAGTAACAACTGACACTGCAGAAATACAAAAGATCATGAGAGATTACTACAAGCAACGCTATGCCAATAAAATGGACAAGCTGGAAGAAATGGACAAATTCTTAGAAATGCACAACCTGCCAAGACTGAATCAGGAAGAAATAGAAAATATGAACAGACCAAGCACTGAAATTGAAACTGTGATTAAAAATCTTCCAACAAACAAAAGCCCAGGACCAGATGGCTTCACAGGCGAATTCTATCAAATATTTAGAGAAGAGCTAAGACCTATCCTTCTCAAACTCTTCCAAAATATAGCGGAGAGAGGAACACTCCCAAATTCATTCTATGAGGCCACCATCACCTTGATACCAAAACCACACAAGGATGTCACAAAGAAAGAAAACTACAGGCCAATATCACTGATGAACATAGATGCAAAAACCCTCAACAAAATACTAGCAAACAGAATCCAACAGCACATTAAAAGGATCATACACCATGATCAAGTGGGGTTTATTCCAGGAATGCAAGGATTCTTCAATATACGCAAAACAATCAATGTGATAAACCGTATTAACAAATTGAAGGAGAAAAATCATATGATCATCTCAATAGATACAGAGAAAGCTTTTGACAAAATTCAACATCCATTTATAACAACCCTGCAGAAAGTAAGCATAGAAGGAACTTTCCTCAACATAATAAAGGCCATATATGACAAACCCACAGCCAACATCATCCTCAATGATGAAAAACTGAAAGCATTTACACGAAGATCAGGAAAAAGACAAGGTTGCCCAGTCTCACCACTCTTATTCAATATAGTATTGGAAGTTTTAGCCACAGCAATCAGAGAAGAAAAGGAAAGAAAAGGAATCCAAACCGGAAAAGAAGAAGTAAAGCTGTCACTGTTTGCAGATGACATGATACTATACATAGAGAATCCTAAAGATGCTACCAGAAAACTACTAGAGCTAATCAATGAATTTGGTAAAGTTGCAGGATACAAAATTAATGCATAGAAATCTCTTGCATTCCTATACACTAATGATGAAAAATCTGAAAGTGAAACAAGAAAACACTCCCATTTACCATTGCAACAAAAAGTGAAATATCTAGGAATAAACCTACCTAAGGAGACAAAAGAACTGTATGCAGAAAATTATAAGACACTGATGAAAGAAATTAAAGATGATACAAATAGATGGAGAGATATACCATGTGCTTGGATTGGAAGAATCAACATTGTGAAAATGACTCTACTACCCAAAGCAATCTACAGATTCAATGCAATCCCTATCAAACTACCACTGGCATTTTTCACAGAACTAGAACAAAAAGTTTCACAATTTGTATGGAAACACAAAATACCCCGAATAGCCAAAGCAATCTTGAGAACGAAAAACGAAGCTGGAGGAATCAGGCTCCCTGACTTCAGACTATATGACAAAGCTACAATAATCAAGACAGTATGGTACTGGCACAAAAACAGAAAGATAGATCAATGGAACAGGATAGAAAGCCCAAAGATAAACCCACACACATATGGTCACCTTATCTTTGATCAAGGAGGCAGGAATGTACAGTGGAGAAAGGACAGCCTCTTCAATAAGTGGTGCTGGGAAAACGGGAAGGTTACATGTAAAAGTATGAGATTAGATCACTCCCTAACACCATACACAAAAATAAGCTCAAAATGGATTAAAGACCTAAATGTAAGGCCAGAATCTATCAAACTCTTAGAGGAAATCATAGGCAGAACACTCTATGACATAAATCACAGCAAGATTCTTTTTGACCCACCTCCTAGAGAAATGGAATTAAAAACAAAAATAAACAAATGGGACCTAACGAAACGTCAAAGCTTTTGCACAGCAAAGGAAACCATAAACAAGACCAAAAGACAACCCTCAGAATGGGAGAAAATATTTGCAAATGAAGCAACTGACAAAGGATTAATTCCCCAAAATTAAAAGCAGCTCATTCAGCTCAATAACAATAAAACCAACAACCCAATCCAAAAATGAGCAGAATACCTAAATAGACATTTCTCCAAAGAAGATATACAGACTGCCAACAAACACATGAAAGAATGCTCAACATCATTAATCATTAGGGAAATACAAATCAAAACTACAATGAGATATCATCTCACACCAGTCAGAATGGCCATCATCAAAAAATCAAGAAACAATAAATGCTGGAGAGAGTGTGGAGAAAAGGGAACACTCCTTCACTGCTGGTGGGAATGCAAATTGGTACAGCCACTATGGAGAACAGTATGGAGATTCCTTAAAAAAAACAAATAGACCTACCATATGACCCAGCAATCCCACTACTGGGCATATACCCTGAGAAAACCATAATTCAAAAAGAGTCATGTACCAAAATGTTCATTGCAGCTCTATTTAAAATAGCCCAGAGATGGAAACAACCTAAGTGCCCATCATCAGATGAATGGATAAAGAAGATGTGACACATATATACAATGGAATATTACTCAGCCATAAACAAACGAAATTGAGCTATTTGTAATGAGGTGGATACACCTAGATCTGTCATACAGAGTGAAGTAAGTCAGAAAGAGAAAGACAAATACCATATACTAACATATATATATGGAAATTAAGGGAAAAAATGCCATGAAGAACCGAGGGGTAAGACAGGAATAAATACACAGACCTACTGGAGAACAGACTTGAAGATATGGGGAGGAGGGAGGGTGAGCTGTGACAAAGCGAGAGAGAGGCATGGACATATATACACTACCAAACGTAAGATAGATAGCTAGTGGGAAGCAGCCGCATAGAACAGGTATATCAGCTCCGTGCTTTGTGACTGCCTGGAGGGGTGGGATAGGGAGGGTGGGAGGGAGGGAGTTGCAAGAGGGAACAGATATGGGAACATATGTATATGTATAACTGATTCACTTGGTTATAAACAGAAACTAACACACCATTCTAAAGCAATTATACCCCAAAAAAGGTGTTAAAAAAAACACAGCACTAATGGTCACTTGATATTCTAAATAATTGCAGGCCTGTAAATGACACCTGCCCTCTAAACAAATCCTTGGGTCATAAATCCAGCAAAAAACTCAAAAGATGTGCACATTTTAAAATGATAAAAGACATGCATATTTTAAAACGACAATTTCAAAAGGCATATTTTTCGCTCCTTTTGTCTTCTCTTTCTTTTTCTTTCTCTCTTTTTTTTTGTTATAGAAAAAGACATGGAAAAACGCTCAACGTCAGGAATTAATAAAGCCATGCAAATCCAGTCTAGAAACACATTCACTTCACAGCCGTCAGAAGGATCATCAGCAAAGAAGTCTACATAGTATAAATGCTGAAGGGGTTTTAGAGAACTGTGTACCCTCTAGCAGCTGGTGGAATGTCACCTGGTAACAGCCAGTACAGAGAACAAAATGGAGGTGTGTTTAAAGGTAAAACTTGAGCTACCATGTGATCTGCTAGGCCCACTGATGGGCCTATCCACTGAGTAGACCTGAATCAAAAAGACACAGGCTGGCAATCCTTCACTGCAGCAACATGTACCATAGCCAAGAGCTGGAAGAAACCAAAATGTCCATCAAAAGAAAAATGCACCAAGAAGAAGTGGTCCATGTACACAATGGAATATTAGCCATGGAAAAGCATGGAACAATGCTGTTGGCACCACCATAGAAGGATCTAGAGATAATCACCCTACCTGAAGTAAGAAAGAAAACGAAAGACAGATATCCTATTACATCACTTATAGGTGTTACCTAAAAATTGATATCCATGAAATAATTTCCAAGAGAAGGACACTCATAGATTCAGAAAACCAAATTATGTTTAACCAAATGGAAAGGTGTAAGGAATGTATGAATAAGGATATGGAGGTTAACAGACATGTAGTAATACATATGAAATATATAATCACAAAATACCTATGGAATGCTAAAAGAGGTGGACTCAACACTCTGTAATAACCTACACGGGAAAGGATCCAAAGATGAATAGATCAATACATTGATATAATGAATCAGATTCCGTAAACCTAGAAAAAACACAGTATTTTTATCCAATTTGCTGTGATAATAAATAAAAATTAAATGTAAAAAACAAACAAGAAGTAAGGAGATATAAGCTCTTGGGAGTTTGCCGTGGCACATTCTGCTCTAATTTGCAGCTTACAAACACGATTTCCAGGAACCCTCTGTTGCCCAAAAACCCAGAGTTGGAAATGTAGAAATGCTGCCGCCTTGTGGCCGTTTCCCACAAGAGCGGCTTTAAAACCACAGCTAACGGTCACTTAACATTCACAAGGACTCAGGACAGTAAAGGACAACTGCCCTCAAAAATACACAACTGGCAAAATTTTCAAGGAGATAGTATGAAGAGGTAAATTTTACTCATTATTTTTCTAAAAACAAGGAAAATGGATAAAAGCTCTACAACATAAATTTTTAAACTCATGCAAATCTAGCCTACAAAAAGATTTTAACACACACACGTCAACTACCATCAGCCAAAGGTCTACAAACAATAAATGCTGAAGGGGTTTTAGAGAACTGTGTACCCTCTAGCTGCTGGTGAGATGTAAAGTGGTAAGAGCCAATAGTGAGAACAGAAAGGAGCTGTGTTTAAAAGTAAAAATTGAGCCAGCATTCCATTCAGCAGGTCAACGACTGAAACTCTCACCTGAAAATACCAGAGTCGAGAAGGCACAGGCTGCAACAGCTTCACTGCAGGATTTTTCACAATAGCCAAGACACGGAAGCAGCCGACATGTCCATCAATGGATGAATGGATAAAGAAGAAGTGGTCCATGTACATAATGGAATATTAGCCATGGAAAACAGTGAAACACTGCTCGTTGAGGCACCATTTATGAGCCTAGATATAATCTCAGAACATGCCGTAAGTCAGAAAGAAAAAGACATATAGTATGATATCACTTATAGGTGTTATCTAACAACTGACAAAAATGATAGCATTTTCACAGAGAAAGAAACTCACAGACTTAGAAAACAAACTATTCTTATGTAAATGGAAAGGTGGGTGGTATGGAAAATTAAGATTAGGGTTACCATATGTGTACAAATACCCACTAAATACATTTATCAAAGAGACCGACCATATAGCAAGGGAGGTCAATGGAGCACTCTGCAATAATTTACATGGGAAGAGTATCTGTACATGAATATATTACATATGTGTGTGTGTTTGTTTGTGTGTGTATATATATATATATATATATATATATATGTAATGTACAAATGAACCAGATTGTATACACCTAGGACAAACAATATTCTAAATATTACCTCGATTTAAAAAGACTAAAAAATCGAACAAGAAATAATGGAATATTAACTTACTGGGTTTTTTCCTAGCACATTCCATTCTAATTTACAACCTGGGAACACAACTTCCAGAAATGTTGTGCTGCCCTAGAAACCAGTTGTGGGAACGGAGAAATGCTGCCGCCTTGTGGCCGTTTCCCCCAACAGCACCTTTAAAGCCAGTAGTAGTGGTCACTAAATATTCACACTCATTACAAGCCTGTAAATGTCACCTGTTCTCAAAAAATTCCTGGGGTCAAAAATCGACGAAAAATTCAAAACAGGGCAGCCTTCCCAGAAGACCACTTCAAGTGGTTTATTGTACTCACAGTTTTTTTCTGTTTTTGTTTAACAGAAAGAAAACAAAGCATGGAAAAATGCTGAACATTAGGAATTATTAAAGACATGCAAATCCAAATGACAAAAACCTATCAGCTCACACCAGTCATAATGGCCATCAGCAAAAATTCTGCAAACAATAAATGCTGAAGGGGTTGTGGAGAAATGCACACCCTCGTTTCTAAGTGGGACATGGTAAGAACCAGTAATGAAACCACAAAGGAGGTGCCTTGATAAGGTAAATATTGAGCTACCATTCAATCAAGCATACCCACTGCTGGGCCTATCACCTGAGAGGATGAGAATCAAAAAGACACAGGGTGGCAATCCTGCACTCCAGCAATATTTACCACAGCCAACACTTGGAAGCAACAAAAATGTCTGTCAACAGAGGAAGGCACAAAGAAGAAGTGGTCCATGTACACAATGGAATATTACTCCAAAAAATATATATAAAATTTCAATTTAGAAACCAAACGTAAGTAAGGAGACATCAGCTTTTGGGGGTTTATCCGGGCACATTCCTCTCTAATATACAACTGAGGAACACCACTGGCAGGAAGGACTCTTTCCGTAATTCCCAGAATGGGGAAAGGAGAAATGCTGCCGTACAATGGCCGATACCTGCAACAGCAGCTTTAAAACCTGTGCTAATGGTCACTTCATATGCACAAGTACTGGAGGGCTGTAAATGAAACCTGCCCTCAGAATGTCTTCAGGGAGGTAATGGCCAAAATATTTCAAAATGTGACACATACTTCAAGAAAACCATTTGAAGAGGTAAGCGCTACTCACAGCTTGAAAAAAAAAGAGGACATGCCTGAAAGTTCAATTGCAAGGGATTATGAGATGCATGCAAATCCAACCTCAAAGAGGTGTCAGCTCACACCTGTCAGAATAAACATCAGCAGAAAAACTACAAACAATAATTGCTGAAAGGGTTGTGGACAAGGGCATACCCTCAAATTTAAGTGGAACATAACCTGGTAAGAGCCACTAATGAGAACAGAATGGAGACGCCTTTACAAGGTAAACATTTTGCTACCATATGATCCAACAGGCCCTCTCCTGGGCCTATAACCGAAGAAGACATAATTGAAAGACACAGGCAGGCAAATGTGCATTTCAGCAGTGTTACAATAACCAAGACATGGAAGCAACCAAAAAGTCCATCAACAGGTGAGTGGACAAAGAAAAACTGGTCCACGTACAGATGGAATATTAGCCAAGGAAAACAATGACACAATGCCATTTGCATCACCATAGATGAGTCTAGAAGTAATCACGCAACTTGTAGTAAGTCAGAAAGCGAAAGACACGTATCCTGTGATATCACTTATAGGTGTTACCTAAAAATTGATACCAGTGAAGATATTTCCACAGAGAAAGGCAATCACAGATTCATTAAACAAACTTATGGTTCACCAATGGAAAGGTGTGAGGATTGGATACATTAGGATGTCAGAGTTAACAGAGATCTACAAACACAGGTGAAGTATATAATCACCAAAGACCTACGGAATACCAAGAGAAGACTACTCAACATTGTGTCATAACCTAAAATGGGAAAAGGATCCAAAGAAGAAAAGAGATATGTATATGTGGAACACAACCACATCTTGCACACCTAAAACAAGCAAAACATTGTAATCACACTTGCTGTGATAAACAATGAAAATTAAATTTAAAAAAAGAACAATATTTAGTGAGATATAAACATAAGGGGCTTTTTCCTGGCCCATTGCATTCTAATTTGCAACCTAGAACAGGACTTCCATTGAGGCTCTGTTTCCCTAGTAACCAGATTTGGTTAATGAGAACTGCTGCCGCCTTGTGGCCGTTTCACACAACAGCGGCTCTAACTGCAGCTGTAATGGTTACTTGACAGTCAAAATAATTGCAGGCCTGTAAATGACACCTGTCCTCAAAACAATCCTTCGGTCGTAAATCGAGCAAAAATCTCAAAAGACATCCATATTTCAAAACGACAATTTCAAGAGGCATATTTTATGCACATTTTATATTCTGTCTCTTTTTTTTTGTTATAGAAAAAGGCATGGAAAAACGCTCAACGTCAGGAATTAATAAAGCCATGCAAATCCAGTCTAGAAACACATTCAACTCACAGCCGTCAGAAGGATCATCAGCAAAAAACTCTACATAGTATAAATGCTGAAGGGGTTTTAGAGAACTGTGTACCCTCTAGCTGCTGATGGGATGTAACCTGGTAACAGCCAGTACAGAGAACAAAATGGAGGTGTGTTTAAAGGTAAAACTTGAGCTACTCTGTGATCTGGTAGGCCCACTGATGGGCCTATCCACAGAGTAGACCTGAATCAAAAAGACACAGGCTGGCAATCCTTCACTGCAGCAACATGTACCATAGCCAAGAGCTGGAAGAAACCAAAATGTCCATCAACAGAAAAATGCACCAAGAAGAAGTGGTCCATGTACACAATGGAATATTAGCCATGGAAAAGCATGGAGCAATGCTGTTGGCACCACCATAGAAGGATCTAGAGATAATCACCCTACCTGAAGTAAGAAAGAAAACGAAAGACAGATATCCTATTACATCACTTATAGGTGTTACCTAAAAATTGATACCCATGAAATAATTTCCAAGAGAAGGACACTCATAGATTCAGAAAACCAAATTATGTTTAACCAAATGGAAAGGTGTAAGGAATGTATGAATTAGGATATGGGGGTTAACAGACATGTAGTAATACATATGAAATATATAATCACAAAATACCTATAGAATGCTAAAAGAGGTGTACTCAACACTCTGTAATAACCTACACGGGAAAGGATCCAAAGATGAAGAGATCAATACATTGATATAATGAACCAGATTCCGTACACCTAGAAAAAACACAGTATTTTTATCCAATTTGCTGTGATAATAAATAAAAATTAAATGTAAAAAACAAACAAGAAGTAAGGAGATATAAGCTCTTGGGAGTTTGCCGTGGCACATTCTGCTCTAATTTGCAGCTTACAAACACGATTTCCAGGAACCCTCTGTTCCCCAAAAACCCAGAGTTGGAAATGTAGAAATGCTGCCGCCTTGTGGCCGTTTCCCACAAGAGCGGCTTTAAAACCACAGCTAACGGTCACTTAACATTCACAAGGACTCAGGACAGTAAAGGACAACTGCCCTCAAAAATTCACAACTGGCAAAATTTTCAAGGAGATAGTATGAAGAGGTAAAGTTTACTCATTATTTTTCTAAAAACAAGGAAAATGGATAAAAGCTCTACAACATAAATTTTTAAACTCATGCAAATCTAGCCTACAAAAAGATTTCAACACACACACGTCAACTACCATCAGCCAAAGGTCTACAAACAATAAATGCTGAAGGGGTTTTAGAGAACTGTGTACCCTCTAGCTGCTGGTGAGATGTAAAGTGGTAAGAGCCAATAGTGAGAACAGAAAGGAGCTGTGTTTAAAAGTAAAAATTGAGCCAGCATTCCATTCAGCAGGTCAACTGCTGAACCTCTCACCTGAAAATAACAGAGTCGAGAAGGCACAGGCTGCAACAGCTTCACTGCAGGATTTTTCACAATAGCCAAGACACGGAAGCAACCAAAATGTCCATCAATGGATGAATGGATAAAGAAGAAGTGGTCCATGTACATAATGGAATATTAGCCATGGAAAACAGTGAAACACTGCTCGTTGAGACACCATTTATGAGCCTAGATATAATCTCAGAACATGACGTAAGTCAGAAAGAAAAAGACATATAGTATGATATCACTTAAAGGCGTTATCTAACAACTGACAAAAATGATAGCATTTTCACAGAGAAAGAAACTCACAGACTTAGAAAACAAACTATTCTTATGTAAATGGAAAGGTGGGTGGTATGGAAAATTAAGATTAGGGTTACCATATGTGTACAAATACCTACTAAATACATTTATCAAAGAGACCGACCATATAGCAAGGGAGGTCAATGGAGCACTCTGCAATAATTTACATGGGAAGAGTATCTGCACATGAATATATTCCATATGTGTGTGTGTGTGTGTTGTGTGTGTGTGTATATATAAATGTGTGTGTGTAATGTACAAATGAACCAGATTGTATACACGTAGGACAAACAATATTCTAAACATTACCTCGATTTAAAAAGACTAAAAAATCGAACAAGAAATAATGGAATACTAACTTACGGGTTTTTTTCCTAGCACATTCCATTCTAATTTACAACCTGGGAACACAACTTCCAGAAATGTTGTGCTGCCCTAGAAACCAGTTGTGGGAACGGAGAAATGCTGCCGTCTTGTGGCCGTTTCCCCCAACAGCACCTTTAAAGCCAGTAGTAGTGGTCACTAAATATTCACACTCATTACAAGCCTGTAAATGTCACCTGTTCTCAAAAAAATCCTGGGGTCAAAAATCGACGAAAAATTCAAAACAGGGCAGCCTTCCCAGAAGACCACTTCAAGTGGTTTATTGTACTCACAGTTTTTTTCTGTTTTTGTTTAACAGAAAGAAAACAAAGCATGGAAAAATGCTGAACATTAGGAATTATTAAAGACATGCAAATCCAAATGACAAAAACCTATCAGCTCACACCAGTCATAATGGCCATCAGCAAAAATTCTGCAAACAATAAATGCTGAAGGGGTTGTGGAGAAATGTGCACCCTCGTTTCTCAGTGGGACATGGTAAGAACCAGTAATGAAACCACAAAGGAGGTGCCTTGATAAGGTAAATATTGAGCTACCATTCAATCAAGCATACCCACTGCTGGGCCTATCACCTGAGAGGATGAGAATCAAAAAGACGCAGGGTGGCAATCCTGCACTCCAGCAATATTTACCACAGCCAACACTTGGAAGCAACAAAAATGTCTGTCAACAGAGGAAGGCACAAAGAAGAAGTGGTCCATGTACACAATGGAATATTACTCCAATAAAAAAATATATAATTTCAATTTAGAAACCAAACGTAAGTAAGGAGACATCAGCTTTTGGGGGTTTGTCCGGGCACATTCCTCTCTAATATACCACTGAGGAACACCACTGGCAGGAAGGACTCTTTCCGTAATTCCCAGAATGGGGAAAGGAGAAATGCTGCCGCACAATGGCCAATACCTGCAACAGCAGCTTTAAAACCTGTGCTAATGGTCACTTCATATGCACAAGTACTGGAGGGCTGTAAATGAAACCTGCCCTCAGAATGTCTTCAGGGAGGTAATGGCCAAAATATTTCAAAATGTGACACATACTTCAAGAAAACCATTTGAAGAGGTAAGCGCTACTCACAGCTTGAAAAAAAAAGAGGACATGCCTGAAAGTTCAATTGCAAGGGATTATGAGATGCATGCAAATCCAACCTCAAAGAGGTGTCAGCTCACACCTGTCAGAATAAACATCAGCAGAAAAACTACAAACAATAATTGCTGAAAGGGTTGTGGACAAGGGCATACCCTCAAATTTAAGTGGAACATAACCTGGTAAGAGCCACTAATGAGAACAGAATGGAGACGCCTTTACAAGGTAAACATTTTGCTACCATATGATCCAACAGGCCCTCTCCTGGGCCTATAACCGAAGAAGACATAATTGAAAGACACAGGCAGGCAAATGTGCATTTCAGCAGTGTTACAATAACCAAGACATGGAAGCAACCAAAAAGTCCATCAACAGGTGAGTGGACAAAGAAAAACTGGTCCACGTACAGATGGAATATTAGCCAAGGAAAACAATGACACAATGCCATTTGCATCACCATAGATGAGTCTAGAAGTAATCACGCAACTTGTAGTAAGTCAGAAAGCGAAAGACACGTATCCTGTGATATCACTTATAGGTGTTACCTAAAAATTGATACCAGTGAAGATATTTCCACAGAGAAAGGCAATCACAGATTCATTAAACAAACTTATGGTTCACCAATGGAAAGGTGTGAGGATTGGATACATTAGGATGTCAGAGTTAACAGAGATCTACAAACACAGGTGAAGTATATAATCACCAAAGACCTACGGAATACCAAGAGAAGACTACTCAACATTGTGTCATAACCTAAAATGGGAAAAGGATCCAAAGAAGAAAAGAGATATGTATATGTGGAACACAACCACATCTTGCACACCTAAAACAAGCAAAACATTGTAATCACACTTGCTGTGATAAACAATGAAAATTAAATTTAAAAAAAGAACAATATTTAGTGAGATATAAACATAAGGGGCTTTTTCCTGGCCCATTGCATTCTAATTTGCAACCTAGAACAGGACTTCCATTGAGGCTCTGTTTCCCTAGTAACCAGATTTGGTTAATGAGAACTGCTGCCGCCTTGTGGCCGTTTCACACAACAGCGGCTCTAACTGCAGCTGTAATGGTTACTTGACAGTCAAAATAATTGCAGGCCTGTAAATGACACCTGTCCTCAAAACAATCCTTCGGTCGTAAATCGAGCAAAAATCTCAAAAGACATCCATATTTCAAAACGACAATTTCAAGAGGCATATTTTATGCACATTTTATATTCTGTCTCTTTTTTTTTGTTATAGAAAAAGGCATGGAAAAACGCTCAACGTCAGGAATTAATAAAGCCATGCAAATCCAGTCTAGAAACACATTCAACTCACAGCCGTCAGAAGGATCATCAGCAAAAAACTCTACATAGTATAAATGCTGAAGGGGTTTTAGAGAACTGTGTACCCTCTAGCTGCTGATGGGATGTAACCTGGTAACAGCCAGTACAGAGAACAAAATGGAGGTGTGTTTAAAGGTAAAACTTGAGCTACTCTGTGATCTGGTAGGCCCACTGATGGGCCTATCCACAGAGTAGACCTGAATCAAAAAGACACAGGCTGGCAATCCTTCACTGCAGCAACATGTACCATAGCCAAGAGCTGGAAGAAACCAAAATGTCCATCAACAGAAAAATGCACCAAGAAGAAGTGGTCCATGTACACAATGGAATATTAGCCATGGAAAAGCATGGAGCAATGCTGTTGGCACCACCATAGAAGGATCTAGAGATAATCACCCTACCTGAAGTAAGAAAGAAAACGAAAGACAGATATCCTATTACATCACTTATAGGTGTTACCTAAAAATTGATACCCATGAAATAATTTCCAAGAGAAGGACACTCATAGATTCAGAAAACCAAATTATGTTTAACCAAATGGAAAGGTGTAAGGAATGTATGAATTAGGATATGGGGGTTAACAGACATGTAGTAATACATATGAAATATATAATCACAAAATACCTATAGAATGCTAAAAGAGGTGTACTCAACACTCTGTAATAACCTACACGGGAAAGGATCCAAAGATGAAGAGATCAATACATTGATATAATGAACCAGATTCCGTACACCTAGAAAAAACACAGTATTTTTATCCAATTTGCTGTGATAATAAATAAAAATTAAATGTAAAAAACAAACAAGAAGTAAGGAGACATAAGCTCTTGGGAGTTTGCCGTGGCACATTCTGCTCTAATTTGCAGCTTACAAACACGATTTCCAGGAACCCTCTGTTGCCCAAAAACCCAGAGTTGGAAATGTAGAAATGCTGCCGCCTTGTGGCCGTTTCCCACAAGAGCGGCTTTAAAACCACAGCTAACGGTCACTTAACATTCACAAGGACTCAGGACAGTAAAGGACAACTGCCCTCAAAAATTCACAACTGGCAAAATTTTCAAGGAGATAGTATGAAGAGGTAAAGTTTACTCATTATTTTTCTAAAAACAAGGAAAATGGATAAAAGCTCTACAACATAAATTTTTAAACTCATGCAAATCTAGCCTACGAAAAGATTTCAACACACACACGTCAACTACCATCAGCCAAAGGTCTACAAACAATAAATGCTGAAGGGGTTTTAGAGAACTGTGTACCCTCTAGCTGCTGGTGAGATGTAAAGTGGTAAGAGCCAATAGTGAGAACAGAAAGGAGCTGTGTTTAAAAGTAAAAATTGAGCCAGCATTCCATTCAGCAGGTCAACTGCTGAACCTCTCACC
Organism: Pseudorca crassidens; assembly: GCF_039906515.1. Taxonomy (NCBI): domain Eukaryota; kingdom Metazoa; phylum Chordata; class Mammalia; order Artiodactyla; family Delphinidae; genus Pseudorca; species Pseudorca crassidens. Next base: position 56,484 of record NW_027136297.1, on the reverse strand, counting down.
TGAAAATAACAGAGTCGAGAAGGCACAGGCTGCAACAGCTTCACTGCAGGATTTTTCACAATAGCCAAGACACGGAAGCAACCAAAATGTCCATCAATGGATGAATGGATAAAGAAGAAGTGGTCCATGTACATAATGGAATATTAGCCATGGAAAACAGTGAAACACTGCTCGTTGAGGCACCATTTATGAGCCTAGATATAATCTCAGAACATGACGTAAGTCAGAAAGAAAAAGACATATAGTATGATATCACTTAAAGGCGTTATCTAACAACTGACAAAAATGATAGCATTTTCACAGAGAAAGAAACTCACAGACTTAGAAAACAAACTATTCTTATGTAAATGGAAAGGTGGGTGGTATGGAAAATTAAGATTAGGGTTACCATATGTGTACAAATACCTACTAAATACATTTATCAAAGAGACCGACCATATAGCAAGGGAGGTCAATGGAGCACTCTGCAATAATTTACATGGGAAGAGTATCTGCACATGAATATATTACATATGTGTGTGTGTGTGTGTTGTGTGTGTGTGTATATATAAATGTGTGTGTGTAATGTACAAATGAACCAGATTGTATACACGTAGGACAAACAATATTCTAAACATTACCTCGATTTAAAAAGACTAAAAAATCGAACAAGAAATAATGGAATACTAACTTACGGGTTTTTTTCCTAGCACATTCCATTCTAATTTACAACCTGGGAACACAACTTCCAGAAATGTTGTGCTGCCCTAGAAACCAGTTGTGGGAACGGAGAAATGCTGCCGTCTTGTGGCCATTTCCCCCAACAGCACCTTTAAAGCCAGTAGTAGTGGTCACTAAATATTCACACTCATTACAAGCCTGTAAATGTCACCTGTTCTCAAAAAAATCCTGGGGTCAAAAATCGACGAAAAATTCAAAACAGGGCAGCCTTCCCAGAAGACCACTTCAAGTGGTTTATTGTACTCACAGTTTTTTTCTGTTTTTGTTTAACAGAAAGAAAACAAAGCATGGAAAAATGCTGAACATTAGGAATTATTAAAGACATGCAAATCCAAATGACAAAAACCTATCAGCTCACACCAGTCATAATGGCCATCAGCAAAAATTCTGCAAACAATAAATGCTGAAGGGGTTGTGGAGAAATGTGCACCCTCGTTTCTCAGTGGGACATGGTAAGAACCAGTAATGAAACCACAAAGGAGGTGCCTTGATAAGGTAAATATTGAGCTACCATTCAATCAAGCATACCCACTGCTGGGCCTATCACCTGAGAGGATGAGAATCAAAAAGACGCAGGGTGGCAATCCTGCACTCCAGCAATATTTACCACAGCCAACACTTGGAAGCAACAAAAATGTCTGTCAACAGAGGAAGGCACAAAGAAGAAGTGGTCCATGTACACAATGGAATATTACTCCAATAAAAAAAATATATAATTTCAATTTAGAAACCAAACGTAAGTAAGGAGACATCAGCTTTTGGGGGTTTGTCCGGGCACATTCCTCTCTAATATACCACTGAGGAACACCACTGGCAGGAAGGACTCTTTCCGTAATTCCCAGAATGGGGAAAGGAGAAATGCTGCCGCACAATGGCCAATACCTGCAACAGCAGCTTTAAAACCTGTGCTAATGGTCACTTCATATGCACAAGTACTGGAGGGCTGTAAATGAAACCTGCCCTCAGAATGTCTTCAGGGAGGTAATGGCCAAAATATTTCAAAATGTGACACATACTTCAAGAAAACCATTTGAAGAGGTAAGCGCTACTCACAGCTTGAAAAAAAAAGAGGACATGCCTGAAAGTTCAATTGCAAGGGATTATGAGATGCATGCAAATCCAACCTCAAAGAGGTGTCAGCTCACACCTGTCAGAATAAACATCAGCAGAAAAACTACAAACAATAATTGCTGAAAGGGTTGTGGACAAGGGCATACCCTCAAATTTAAGTGGAACATAACCTGGTAAGAGCCACTAATGAGAACAGAATGGAGACGCCTTTACAAGGTAAACATTTTGCTACCATATGATCCAACAGGCCCTCTCCTGGGCCTATAACCGAAGAAGACATAATTGAAAGACACAGGCAGGCAAATGTGCATTTCAGCAGTGTTACAATAACCAAGACATGGAAGCAACCAAAAAGTCCATCAACAGGTGAGTGGACAAAGAAAAACTGGTCCACGTACAGATGGACTATTAGCCAAGGAAAACAATGACACAATGCCATTTGCATCACCATAGATGAGTCTAGAAGTAATCACGCAACTTGTAGTAAGTCAGAAAGCGAAAGACACGTATCCTGTGATATCACTTATAGGTGTTACCTAAAAATTGATACCAGTGAAGATATTTCCACAGAGAAAGGCAATCACAGATTCATTAAACAAACTTATGGTTCACCAATGGAAAGGTGTGAGGATTGGATACATTAGGATGTCAGAGTTAACAGAGATCTACAAACACAGGTGAAGTATATAATCACCAAAGACCTACGGAATACCAAGAGAAGACTACTCAACATTGTGTCATAACCTAAAATGGGAAAAGGATCCAAAGAAGATAAGAGATATGTATATGTGGAAAACAACCACATCTTGCACACCTAAAACAAGCAAAACATTGTAATCACACTTGCTGTGATAAACAATGAAAATTAAATTTAAAGAAAGAACAATATTTAGTGAGATATAAACATAAGGGGCTTTTTCCTGGCCCATTGCATTCTAATTTGCAACCTAGAACAGGACTTCCATTGAGGCTCTGTTTCCCTAGTAACCAGATTTGGTTAATGAGAACTGCTGCCGCCTTGTGGCCGTTTCACACAACAGCGGCTCTAACTGCAGCTGTAATGGTTACTTGACAGTCAAAATAATTGCAGGCCTGTAAATGACACCTGTCCTCAAAACAATCCTTCGGTCGTAAATCGAGCAAAAATCTCAAAAGACATCCATATTTCAAAACGACAATTTCAAGAGGCATATTTTATGCACATTTTATATTCTGTCTCTTTTTTTTTTGTTATAGAAAAAGGCATGGAAAAACGCTCAACGTCAGGAATTAATAAAGCCATGCAAATCCAGTCTAGAAACACATTCAACTCACAGCCGTCAGAAGGATCATCAGCAAAAAACTCTACATAGTATAAATGCTGAAGGGGTTTTAGAGAACTGTGTACCCTCTAGCTGCTGATGGGATGTAACCTGGTAACAGCCAGTACAGAGAACAAAATGGAGGTGTGTTTAAAGGTAAAACTTGAGCTACTCTGTGATCTGGTAGGCCCACTGATGGGCCTATCCACAGAGTAGACCTGAATCAAAAAGACACAGGCTGGCAATCCTTCACTGCAGCAACATGTACCATAGCCAAGAGCTGGAAGAAACCAAAATGTCCATCAACAGAAAAATGCACCAAGAAGAAGTGGTCCATGTACACAATGGAATATTAGCCATGGAAAAGCATGGAGCAATGCTGTTGGCACCACCATAGAAGGATCTAGAGATAATCACCCTACCTGAAGTAAGAAAGAAAACGAAAGACAGATATCCTATTACATCACTTATAGGTGTTACCTAAAAATTGATACCCATGAAATAATTTCCAAGAGAAGGACACTCATAGATTCAGAAAACCAAATTATGTTTAACCAAATGGAAAGGTGTAAGGAATGTATGAATTAGGATATGGGGGTTAACAGACATGTAGTAATACATATGAAATATATAATCACAAAATACCTATAGAATGCTAAAAGAGGTGTACTCAACACTCTGTAATAAGCTACACGGGAAAGGATCCAAAGATGAAGAGATCAATACATTGATATAATGAACCAGATTCCGTACACCTAGAAAAAACACAGTATTTTTATCCAATTTGCTGTGATAATAAATAAAAATTAAATGTAAAAAACAAACAAGAAGTAAGGAGACATAAGCTCTTGGGAGTTTGCCGTGGCACATTCTGCTCTAATTTGCAGCTTACAAACACGATTTCCAGGAACCCTCTGTTGCCCAAAAACCCAGAGTTGGAAATGTAGAAATGCTGCCGCCTTGTGGCCGTTTCCCACAAGAGCGGCTTTAAAACCACAGCTAACGGTCACTTAACATTCACAAGGACTCAGGACAGTAAAGGACAACTGCCCTCAAAAATTCACAACTGGCAAAATTTTCAAGGAGATAGTATGAAGAGGTAAATTTTACTCATTATTTTTCTAAAAACAAGGAAAATGGATAAAAGCTCTACAACATAAATTTTTAAAGTCATGCAAATCTAGCCTACAAAAGATTTCAACACACACACGTCAACTACCATCAGCCAAAGGTCTACAAACAATAAATGCTGAAGGGGTTTTAGAGAACTGTGTACCCTCTAGCTGCTGGTGAGATGTAAAGTGGTAAGAGCCAATAGTGAGAACAGAAAGGAGCTGTGTTTAAAAGTAAAAATTGAGCCAGCATTCCATTCAGCAGGTCAACCGCTGAACCTCTCACCTGAAAATACCAGAGTCGAGAAGGCACATGTTGCAACAGCTTCACTGCAGGATTTTTCACAATAGCCAAGACACGGAAGCAACCAAAATGTCCATCAATGGATGAATGGATAAAGAAGAAGTGTTCCATGTACATAATGGAATATTAGCCATGGAAAACAGTGAAACACTGCTCGTTGAGGCACCATTTATGAGCCTAGATATAATCTCAGAACATGACGTAAGTCAGAAAGAAAAAGACATATAGTATGATATCACTTAAAGGCGTTATCTAACAACTGACAAAAATGATAGCATTTTCACAGAGAAAGAAACTCACAGACTTAGAAAACAAACTATTCTTATGTAAATGGAAAGGTGGGTGGTATGGAAAATTAAGATTAGGGTTACCATATGTGTACAAATACCTACTAAATACATTTATCAAAGAGACCGACCATATAGCAAGGGAGGTCAATGGAGCACTCTGCAATAATTTACATGGGAAGAGTATCTGCACATGAATATATTACATATGTGTGTGTGTGTGTGTGTTGTGTGTGTGTGTATATATAAATGTGTGTGTGTAATGTACAAATGAACCAGATTGTATACACGTAGGACAAACAATATTCTAAACATTACCTCGATTTAAAAAGACTAAAAAATCGAACAAGAAATAATGGAATACTAACTTACGGGTTTTTTTCCTAGCACATTCCATTCTAATTTACAACCTGGGAACACAACTTCCAGAAATGTTGTGCTGCCCTAGAAACCAGTTGTGGGAACGGAGAAATGCTGCCGTCTTGTGGCCGTTTCCCCCAACAGCACCTTTAAAGCCAGTAGTAGTGGTCACTAAATATTCACACTCATTACAAGCCTGTAAATGTCACCTGTTCTCAAAAAAATCCTGGGGTCAAAAATCGACGAAAAATTCAAAACAGGGCAGCCTTCCCAGAAGACCACTTCAAGTGGTTTATTGTACTCACAGTTTTTTTCTGTTTTTGTTTAACAGAAAGAAAACAAAGCATGGAAAAATGCTGAACATTAGGAATTATTAAAGACATGCAAATCCAAATGACAAAAACCTATCAGCTCACACCAGTCATAATGGCCATCAGCAAAAATTCTGCAAACAATAAATGCTGAAGGGGTTGTGGAGAAATGTGCACCCTCGTTTCTCAGTGGGACATGGTAAGAACCAGTAATGAAACCACAAAGGAGGTGCCTTGATAAGGTAAATATTGAGCTACCATTCAATCAAGCATACCCACTGCTGGGCCTATCACCTGAGAGGATGAGAATCAAAAAGACGCAGGGTGGCAATCCTGCACTCCAGCAATATTTACCACAGCCAACACTTGGAAGCAACAAAAATGTCTGTCAACAGAGGAAGGCACAAAGAAGAAGTGGTCCATGTACACAATGGAATATTACTCCAATAAAAAAAATATATAATTTCAATTTAGAAACCAAACGTAAGTAAGGAGACATCAGCTTTTGGGGGTTTGTCCGGGCACATTCCTCTCTAATATACCACTGAGGAACACCACTGGCAGGAAGGACTCTTTCCGTAATTCCCAGAATGGGGAAAGGAGAAATGCTGCCGCACAATGGCCAATACCTGCAACAGCAGCTTTAAAACCTGTGCTAATGGTCACTTCATATGCACAAGTACTGGAGGGCTGTAAATGAAACCTGCCCTCAGAATGTCTTCAGGGAGGTAATGGCCAAAATATTTCAAAATGTGACACATACTTCAAGAAAACCATTTGAAGAGGTAAGCGCTACTCACAGCTTGAAAAAAAAAGAGGACATGCCTGAAAGTTCAATTGCAAGGGATTATGAGATGCATGCAAATCCAACCTCAAAGAGGTGTCAGCTCACACCTGTCAGAATAAACATCAGCAGAAAAACTACAAACAATAATTGCTGAAAGGGTTGTGGACAAGGGCATACCCTCAAATTTAAGTGGAACATAACCTGGTAAGAGCCACTAATGAGAACAGAATGGAGACGCCTTTACAAGGTAAACATTTTGCTACCATATGATCCAACAGGTCCTCTCCTGGGCCTATAACCGAAGAAGACATAATTGAAAGACACAGGCAGGCAAATGTGCATTTCAGCAGTGTTACAATAACCAAGACATGGAAGCAACCAAAAAGTCCATCAACAGGTGAGTGGACAAAGAAAAACTGGTCCACGTACAGATGGAATATTAGCCAAGGAAAACAATGACACAATGCCATTTGCATCACCATAGATGAGTCTAGAAGTAATCACGCAACTTGTAGTAAGTCAGAAAGCGAAAGACACGTATCCTGTGATATCACTTATAGGTGTTACCTAAAAATTGATACCAGTGAAGATATTTCCACAGAGAAAGGCAATCACAGATTCATTAAACAAACTTATGGTTCACCAATGGAAAGGTGTGAGGATTGGATACATTAGGATGTCAGAGTTAACAGAGATCTACAAACACAGGTGAAGTATATAATCACCAAAGACCTACGGAATACCAAGAGAAGACTACTCAACATTGTGTCATAACCTAAAATGGGAAAAGGATCCAAAGAAGAAAAGAGATATGTATATGTGGAACACAACCACATCTTGCACACCTAAAACAAGCAAAACATTGTAATCACACTTGCTGTGATAAACAATGAAAATTAAATTTAAAAAAAGAACAATATTTAGTGAGATATAAACATAAGGGGCTTTTTCCTGGCCCATTGCATTCTAATTTGCAACCTAGAACAGGACTTCCATTGAGGCTCTGTTTCCCTAGTAACCAGATTTGGTTAATGAGAACTGCTGCCGCCTTGTGGCCGTTTCACACAACAGTGGCTCTACCTGCAGCTGTAATGGTTACTTGACAGTCAAAATAATTGCAGGCCTGTAAATGACACCTGTTCTCAAAACAATCCTTCGGTCGTAAATCGAGCAAAAATCTCAAAAGACATCCATATTTCAAAACGACAATTTCAAGAGGCATATTTTATGCACATTTTATATTCTGTCTCTTTTTTTTTGTTATAGAAAAAGGCATGGAAAAACGCTCAACGTCAGGAATTAATAAAGCCATGCAAATCCAGTCTAGAAACACATTCAACTCACAGCCGTCAGAAGGATCATCAGCAAAAAACTCTACATAGTATAAATGCTGAAGGGGTTTTAGAGAACTGTGTACCCTCTAGCTGCTGATGGGATGTAACCTGGTAACAGCCAGTACAGAGAACAAAATGGAGGTGTGTTTAAAGGTAAAACTTGAGCTACTCTGTGATCTGGTAGGCCCACTGATGGGCCTATCCACAGAGTAGACCTGAATCAAAAAGACACAGGCTGGCAATCCTTCACTGCAGCAACATGTACCATAGCCAAGAGCTGGAAGAAACCAAAATGTCCATCAACAGAAAAATGCACCAAGAAGAAGTGGTCCATGTACACAATGGAATATTAGCCATGGAAAAGCATGGAGCAATGCTGTTGGCACCACCATAGAAGGATCTAGAGATAATCACCCTACCTGAAGTAAGAAAGAAAACGAAAGACAGATATCCTATTACATCACTTATAGGTGTTACCTAAAAATTGATACCCATGAAATAATTTCCAAGAGAAGGACACTCATAGATTCAGAAAACCAAATTATGTTTAACCAAATGGAAAGGTGTAAGGAATGTATGAATTAGGATATGGGGGTTAACAGACATGTAGTAATACATATGAAATATATAATCACAAAATACCTATAGAATGCTAAAAGAGGTGTACTCAACACTCTGTAATAACCTACACGGGAAAGGATCCAAAGATGAAGAGATCAATACATTGATATAATGAACCAGATTCCGTACACCTAGAAAAAACACAGTATTTTTATCCAATTTGCTGTGATAATAAATAAAAATTAAATGTAAAAAACAAACAAGAAGTAAGGAGACATAAGCTCTTGGGAGTTTGCCGTGGCACATTCTGCTCTAATTTGCAGCTTACAAACACGATTTCCAGGAACCCTCTGTTGCCCAAAAACCCAGAGTTGGAAATGTAGAAATGCTGCCGCCTTGTGGCCGTTTCCCACAAGAGCGGCTTTAAAACCACAGCTAACGGTCACTTAACATTCACAAGGACTCAGGACAGTAAAGGACAACTGCCCTCAAAAATTCACAACTGGCAAAATTTTCAAGGAGATAGTATGAAAAGGTAAATTTTACTCATTATTTTTCTAAAAACAAGGAAAATGGATAAAAGCTCAACAACATAAATTTTTAAAGTCATGCAAATCTAGCCTACAAAAGATTTCAACACACACACGTCAACTACCATCAGCCAAAGGTCTACAAACAATAAATGCTGAAGGGGTTTTAGAGAACTGTGTACCCTCTAGCTGCTGGTGAGATGTAAAGTGGTAAGAGCCAATAGTGAGAACAGAAAGGAGCTGTGTTTAAAAGTAAAAATTGAGCCAGCATTCCATTCAGCAGGTCAACCGCTGAACCTCTCACCTGAAAATACCAGAGTCGAGAAGGCACATGTTGCAACAGCTTCACTGCAGGATTTTTCACAATAGCCAAGACACGGAAGCAACCAAAATGTCCATCAATGGATGAATGGATAAAGAAGAAGTGTTCCATGTACATAATGGAATATTAGCCATGGAAAACAGTGAAACACTGCTCGTTGAGGCACCATTTATGAGCCTAGATATAATCTCAGAACATGACGTAAGTCAGAAAGAAAAAGACATATAGTATGATATCACTTAAAGGCGTTATCTAACAACTGACAAAAATGATAGCATTTTCACAGAGAAAGAAACTCACAGACTTAGAAAACAAACTATTCTTATGTAAATGGAAAGGTGGGTGGTATGGAAAATTAAGATTAGGGTTACCATATGTGTACAAATACCTACTAAATACATTTATCAAAGAGACCGACCATATAGCAAGGGAGGTCAATGGAGCACTCTGCAATAATTTACATGGGAAGAGTATCTGCACATGAATATATTCCATATGTGTGTGTGTGTGTGTTGTGTGTGTGTGTATATATAAATGTGTGTGTGTAATGTACAAATGAACCAGATTGTATACACGTAGGACAAACAATATTCTAAACATTACCTCGATTTAAAAAGACTAAAAAATCGAACAAGAAATAATGGAATACTAACTTACGGGTTTTTTTCCTAGCACATTCCATTCTAATTTACAACCTGGGAACACAACTTCCAGAAATGTTGTGCTGCCCTAGAAACCAGTTGTGGGAACGGAGAAATGCTGCCGTCTTGTGGCCGTTTCCCCCAACAGCACCTTTAAAGCCAGTAGTAGTGGTCACTAAATATTCACACTCATTACAAGCCTGTAAATGTCACCTGTTCTCAAAAAAATCCTGGGGTCAAAAATCGACGAAAAATTCAAAACAGGGCAGCCTTCCCAGAAGACCACTTCAAGTGGTTTATTGTACTCACAGTTTTTTTCTGTTTTTGTTTAACAGAAAGAAAACAAAGCATGGAAAAATGCTGAACATTAGGAATTATTAAAGACATGCAAATCCAAATGACAAAAACCTATCAGCTCACACCAGTCATAATGGCCATCAGCAAAAATTCTGCAAACAATAAATGCTGAAGGGGTTGTGGAGAAATGTGCACCCTCGTTTCTCAGTGAGACATGGTAAGAACCAGTAATGAAACCACAAAGGAGGTGCCTTGATAAGGTAAATATTGAGCTACCATTCAATCAAGCATACCCACTGCTGGGCCTATCACCTGAGAGGATGAGAATCAAAAAGACGCAGGGTGGCAATCCTGCACTCCAGCAATATTTACCACAGCCAACACTTGGAAGCAACAAAAATGTCTGTCAACAGAGGAAGGCACAAAGAAGAAGTGGTCCATGTACACAATGGAATATTACTCCAATAAAAAAAATATATAATTTCAATTTAGAAACCAAACATAAGTAAGGAGACATCAGCTTTTGGGGGTTTGTCCGGGCACATTCCTCTCTAATATACCACTGAGGAACACCACTGGCAGGAAGGACTCTTTCCGTAATTCCCAGAATGGGGAAAGGAGAAATGCTGCCGCACAATGGCCAATACCTGCAACAGCAGCTTTAAAACCTGTGCTAATGGTCACTTCATATGCACAAGTACTGGAGGGCTGTAAATGAAACCTGCCCTCAGAATGTCTTCAGGGAGGTAATGGCCAAAATATTTCAAAATGTGACACATACTTCAAGAAAACCATTTGAAGAGGTAAGCGCTACTCACAGCTTGAAAAAAAAAAGAGGACATGCCTGAAAGTTCAATTGCAAGGGATTATGAGATGCATGCAAATCCAACCTCAAAGAGGTGTCAGCTCACACCTGTCAGAATAAACATCAGCAGAAAAACTACAAACAATAATTGCTGAAAGGGTTGTGGACAAGGGCATACCCTCAAATTTAAGTGGAACATAACCTGGTAAGAGCCACTAATGAGAACAGAATGGAGACGCCTTTACAAGGTAAACATTTTGCTACCATATGATCCAACAGGCCCTCTCCTGGGCCTATAACCGAAGAAGACATAATTGAAAGACACAGGCAGGCAAATGTGCATTTCAGCAGTGTTACAATAACCAAGACATGGAAGCAACCAAAAAGTCCATCAACAGGTGAGTGGACAAAGAAAAACTGGTCCACGTACAGATGGAATATTAGCCAAAGAAAACAATGACACAATGCCATTTGCATTACCATAGATGAGTCTAGAAGTAATCACGCAACTTGTAGTAAGTCAGAAAGCGAAAGACACGTATCCTGTGATATCACTTATAGGTGTTACCTAAAAATTGATACCAGTGAAGATATTTCCACAGAGAAAGGCAATCACAGATTCATTAAACAAACTTATGGTTCACCAATGGAAAGGTGTGAGGATTGGATACATTAGGATGTCAGAGTTAACAGAGATCTACAAACACAGGTGAAGTATATAATCACCAAAGACCTACGGAATACCAAGAGAAGACTACTCAACATTGTGTCATAACCTAAAATGGGAAAAGGATCCAAAGAAGAAAAGAGATATGTATATGTGAAAAACAACCACATCTTGCACACCTAAAACAAGTAAAACATTGTAATCACACTTGCTGTGATAAACAATGAAAATTAAATTAAAAAAAAGCACAATATTTAGTGAGATATAAACATAAGGGGCTTTTTCCTGGCCCATTCCATTCTAATTTGCAACCTAGAACAGGACTTCCATTGAGGCTCTGTTTCCCTAGTAACCAGATTTGGTTAATGAGAACTGCTGCCGCCTTGTGGCCGTTTCACACAACAGCAGCTCTAACTGCAGCTGTAATGGTTACTTGACAGTCAAAATAATTGCAGGCCTGTAAATGACACCTGTCCTCAAAACAATCCTTCGGTCGTAAATCGAGCAAAAATCTCAAAAGACATCCATATTTCAAAACGACAATTTCAAGAGGCATATTTTATGCACATTTTATATTCTGTCTCTTTTTTTTGTTATAGAAAAAGGCATGGAAAAACGCTCAACGTCAGGAATTAATAAAGCCATGCAAATCCAGTCTAGAAACACATTCACCTCACAGCCGTCAGAAGGATCATCAGCAAAAAAGTCTACATAGCATAAATGCTGAAGGGGTTTTAGAGAACTGTGTACCCTCTAGCTGCTGATGGGATGTAACCTGGTAACAGCCAGTACAGAGAACAAAATAGAGGTGTGTTTAAAGGTAAAACTTGAGCTACTATGTGATCAGGTAGCCCCACTGATGGGCCTATCCACTCAGTAAAGCTGAATCAAAAAGACACAGGCTGGCAATCCTTCACTGCAGCAACATGTACCATAGCCAAGAGCTGGAAGAAACCAAAATGTCCATCAACAGAAAAATGCACCAAGAAGAAGTGGTCCATGTACACAACGGAATATTAACCATGGAAAAGCATGGAACAGTGCCGTTGGCACCACCATAGAAGGATCTAGAGATATTCACCCTACCTGATGTAAAAAGAAACCGAAAGACAGATATCCTATTACATCACTTATAGGTGTTACCTAAAAATTGATACCCATGAAATAATTTCCAAGAGAAGGACACTCATAGATTTAGAAAACCAAATTATGTTTAACCAAATGGAAAGGTGTAAGGAATGTATGAATTAGGGTATGGGGGTTAACAGATATGTACTAATATATATGAAATATATAATCACAAAATACTTATGGAATACCAAGAGAGGTCTACTCAACACTCTGTAATAACCTACATGGGAAAGGATCCAAAGATGAATAGATCTATACATAGATATAATGAAGCAGATTCTGTTCAGCTAGAACACACACAACAGTTTTCTCAAATTTGCTCTTTTAATTAATAAAAATTAAATTTAAAAAAAGCAAGCAAGTATTATGCAGTTATAAGCTCTTGGGCATTTGCCCTGACACATTCCACTCTAAATTGCAGCCTAGAAATACGATTTCCAGGAAAGATCTCTTGCCCAAAAACCCAGAATTGGAAACGTAGGAATGCTGTCACCTTGTGCCATTTCCCGCAAGAGTGGCTTTAAAACCACAGGTAACCATCACTTAACATTCACAAGGACTCACTCTGGGCTGGAAAGCACACCTGCTGTCAAAACTTGTGCTGAGGTATGGAATGGCCAAAAAAATTCAAACCTGGCAAATTTTTCAAGGAGATAGTATGAAGAGGTAAGTTTTACTCACTATTTTTCAAATAAAAAAAGATAATGGATAAAAGCTCAACATCAGGAATTATTAGACTCATGTAAATCTAGCCTACAAAAAGGTTTCAACTCACGCAAGTCAACTACCATCAGCCAACAGTCTACAAACAATAAACGCTGAAGGTGTTTTAGAGAACTGTGTATCCTCTAGCTGCTTGTGAGATGTAAAGTGGTAAGATCCGGTAATGAGAACAGAAAGGAGGTGCATTTAAAAGTAAAAATTGAGATGTCATTCGATCCAACACGCCCACCACTGGGCCTATCACCGAAGCGCCGAATCGAGAAGACACACGCTGACAAACCTCCACTGAAGTAATACTGAAAATAGCCAGGACATGGAAGCAGCAAAAATGTCAGCTGACAGATGAATGGACAAAGAAGAAGTGGTACATGTACCTAATGGAAGATTAGCTTTCAAAAAAATGAACAATGTCATTTTCATGACTGCAGGTGGGTCTAGAAATAATCATATTATGTGAAGTCAAAAGTATATGATATATATCCTATGATGTAATTTATAGATGTTATCTTAAGATTCCTACCAATGAACATATTTCCAAAGGAAAAGACACTCAGAGACGTATAAAACAAACTAATGGTTAACCAAAATGAAAGGTGAGAGGATGAGTAAATTAGGATTATGGGGTTAACATACATACACTAATATATGTTATAAGTATATAAACTTATAATATATAAAATATACAAATTATATAATCATTAATATATATAAATTATATAATCACCAAACACCTACCAAATACCAAGGGAGCTCTACTCAACACTCTATAATAACCTACATGGTAACAGGATCCAATGATGAACAGATATATGTATGAAAAATTGATCCTAATTGGTACATCCAGAGAATCACAACACTCTAATAAAATTTACTCCAACAGGGGCTTCCCTAGTGACGCAGTGGTTGAGAATCTGCCTGCCAATGCAGGGGACATGGATTCGAGGCCTGGTCTGGGAGGATCCCACATGCCGTGGAGCAACTATACCCATGAGCCACAACTACTGAGCTTGCGCGTCTGCAGCCTGTGCTCCACAACAAGAGAGGCCACAATAGTGAGAGGCCCACGCACCTCGATGAAGAGTGGTCCCCGCTTCCCACAACTAGAGAAAGCCCTCGCACAGAAACGAAGATGCAACACAGCCAAAAATTAAATAAATATTAAAGGCAAAGGAGAAAGGGGAAATTGTAGATCGAGGAAGAATCTAGTTTAAAAAAAATTTACCCCATTAAGAAACATAAAATAAATTTAGAAAACAAACGTAAGTAGGAGACATAAGCTTTTGGGAGTTTGTCCTGGGACATTCCACTACAATTTGCAATCTAGGACCACAACTTCAAGGAAGGCTCTCCTGTCCTTGTAACCAAAGTTGGGAATGTAGAAATCTGCCGCCTTGTGGTCAATTCCCGCAACAGCAGCTTTAATCCCAGTGCCTTTGGTCACTTAATATTCACAAGGACTGCAGGGCTTTAAATGACACCTGCCCTCAAAAAATATCTTGTGGTCAGGAATGGACATTAATATGCAAAACAGTAGAAAATCCGGAGAAGACAATTTCGAGAGGTAAATTTCCTCACAGTGTTTTTTTTTAAGGACATGAAAAAATGTTCAACATCAAAAATTATTAGGGACATGCAAATTTAAACTACCAAAAGGTATCAGCTCACAATAGTCTGAATGGCCATCAGAGAAAAATGTCTGCAAACAATAAATGCTGAATGGGTTTCCGAGAATGGATACACTCATATGCTGTTGCTGAGATGTAAACTGGTAACAGCCACTAATCAGAACAGAATGAAGGTGCCCTTAAAAGGTAAAAATTGAGCTACTATGTGATCCTGCCAAAACACTAATGGGCCTGTAACGCGAGAACACCAGAATTCAGAAATACCCAGGTACCCAAAAATGCTCTTCAGCGGTACTTACAATAACCAGACATGGATGCAAGCAAAATGTTCAAAAACAAATGAATGGGCAAAGAAGTGGTACATGTACACAATCGAATATTATCCATGGAAATGATGAAACAATGCCTTTTCCATCACCACTGATGAACCTAGGGGTAATGATACTATGTAAAGTAAGTCACAAAAAGAAAGACAAATATCCGATGACATCATTTACTAGGGTTATCTAAAAATTGATAACCATGAATATATTTCCACTGCAAAAGACCCATACAGACTTTGAAAAAGGTGAAAGGAATGGAAAAATTAGGATGTTGGGTTTAACATGCATTTAATAATTCATATAAAATATATAATCAAGAAGGACCTACTGGATGCCAAGGGAGGTCTACTCAACCCTCTCTAATGACCAACATGTGAAAGAATCTAAACCTGATTAGATATATGTATACATATGAATGAACCAGCTTCTTTACACCTAGAACAAACACAACATTGTAATCAAATTTACTCTGATAAGAAATAAAAATTAAATTAAACAAGAAGTAATGTGACACAAGATTTTGTGTATTTGTCCTGGCACTTTACACTCCAATATACAATCTAGGAAGAGGAATTCCACTAAACCAATGTTTTACCTAGCAATCAAGCTGAGTATGAATAAATTCCACTGTCTTGTTGCCCTTTCTTGCAACTTTAAAAACAATGCTTATGGGTACTTAATATTCAGAAGAACTGTTGGGCTCTACATGACACCCACAATCAGGAAATGTCCACGGGTAGGTAAGCAAAATAAATTCCAAAGGAACAGACTTTCAAGATCCTATTTCAATAGGTAAATTTTACACTGTTTAAAAGAAAAGCACTTGAAAAGATGTTCTAATTCCTATATTATTAACGTCATGGAAATCAAAACTACAATGAGGGGTCACTTCACATGAGTAAGAATAGCCACCATTGAAACATCTACAAAGAGTAAATGCTTGAGAGGTTGTAGAAAAAAGGCAACCCTCCTATGCTGCTGTTGGGATCTAACATGGTAACAGCCACTATAAATAAGAGTATGGAGGTGCCTTTACAAGGTAAATTTAGAGGTACCATATGATCCAGCTGTCCCACTCCCAGGCGTATAACAGGAGAAAACCAGAATTGGAAAACACACATGCACCCATATGTGTACCGCAGCACAAATTACAATGTCTAAGACATGGAAGCAACCAAAATATCCATCAGCCGATGGACGGATAAAGAAGCAGTACATGTTCACAGAGAAATATTACTCAGAAATGAAAAGAATGAAGGAATGCCATTTGCAGCATCATAGATAGAATTAGAGATAATCATACTAAGTGAAGTAAGTCAGAAAGAGAAAGTTAAATATCATATGATACTACTTATAGCTGAAATTTAAAAATTGATACCAATGAACTAATTTACAAGAGAGAAACAGGGACTTTCCAGGTGGTCCAATGGTTAAGAATCTGAGCTTCCAATTCAGGGGGCATGGGTTCGATCCCTGGTGTTGGGAGAAGTAATGTCACACATGCCTTGCAGTACAGCCAAAAAAATAAAATAAAAGAGAGAGAAACAGACTCACAGACTTAGAAAACAAACTTATGCTTACCCAATGAGAAAGGTGGGTGGAAGGAATAAATCAATCAGGAGGCTGGGGGAAATATTTACACACTAATACATATAAAATAGATTATCAACAAGGACCTACTGCATAACAAAGGGAAGTCTACTCAACACTCTCTAATAACCTATATGGGAAAAGGATCTGAAGATGAATAGACATATGAATATACATAACTGAACAAGATTCTGTACGCCTACCACAAACAGAATATTTTAAATCAACTTTACTCCAATAAAAAAGAAAAATTAAATTAAAACAAAAACAAGAAGTAACAAAACAGAAGATTTGGGGTGTTTGTTCTGCCACAGCCCACACTAATTTACAATCCAAGAGCCCGTCTTCCACAGTGGGTCTGGTTACCCAAGTAACCAGAGAGGGGCATGAAGGAAATCCTAACATCTGTGCCCATTTCCACAACAGCAACTTTAAAACATGTGCTTATGGGCACTTCATATTCACAAGGACTGCCAGGGTGTAAATGACACGTGCCCTTAACAAATGTCCTGTGGTAGTTATCGAGCAAAAATTCAACATAGTCAGACTCCAAAAACCCAATGTCCACTGTAACTTTTCCTCACAGTGTTTAAAAAAAACACATGCAAAGATGCTCAAAATCTCGAATTATTGGACAGACACATGCAAATCAAAACTACAACAAGGTATCACCTCACGCAGTCAGAATGGCCATCATCAAAACGTTTACAAACCATAAATGCTGGAGAGGACATGGAGAAAAGGGAACCCTCCTATGCTGTTGGTGTGATGTAAGCTGGTAACAGCCACTATAAAGTACAGTATGGAGATGCCTTTTAAAAGTAAAAATAGAGCTACCATATCATCCAGCAGTCTTATTTCTGGGTGTACATCTGCAGAAAGCCAGAAATGAAAATGGCAAATACACCCAAACCCAAACACGCACTGCAGCACTGTTTACAATAGCCAAGACATGGAGGCAACCAAAATGTCCATCAACAGATGAATGGATAATGAAGAAGTTGTACATGTACACAATCAAATAAATATTACTCAGAAATGAAAAAGCATGATCACCTCTAGGTCCATTCCTGTTGCTGCAAATGACATTATTTCATTCTAAGTGAAGTAAGTCAGATAGAAAAAGACAAATATCATATGATATCACTTATAGTGGAGTCTAAAAAATGATAGACCTGAACAAATTTATAAAACAGAAACAAACCAACAGACTTCATATATCCTTCAGGGAGAAAAAATTTTAAATGTTTCCAATCACTAAATGTCAACCTGAAAAATGTAAGCAATAAATAACATTGTAAAGGTATTAATTCTCCCCAAATTAACCTATATCAGGCATTAGCAAACTAAACCTGGAGATCACATCCAGCCTATCACCTTCTTTTATAAATTAAATTTAATGAATGATCCACAAGAAAACCCATAATGAGACATCAGGTCACACCTCTCAACGTGGCTATTATTCCAAAGTATACAAATATGAAATGTTGTTCATGACATGGAGAAGGCAATCCTAGTACACTTGTGGTGGGATTGTAAGTTGGTACACTCACTATGAAAAGAATATGGAGGTCCTGATAAAAGCTAAAAGTAGAACGATCAGATTAGCCAGCAATTCCACTGCTTGGTATATGTCCAAAGAAAATGAAGACACCAATTTGACAAGATACATGCATCCCAATGTTCATAGCAGCATTATTTACAATTGCCAACATATGGAAGCAAACTAAATGTTCATCAACAGATGAGTGGATAAAGAAGATGTGGTATGTATATACAATAGACTATTACTCAGCCATTAAAAAGGATCAAATTCTGCCATTTGCAACAACATGGATAGGCCTAGAATATTTATACCTACTTAAGTTAGAGAAGGACAAATACACTATGTTCTCACTTCTCTGTAGAATCTAAAAATGCAAGAAATGTATGTATATAACAAAACAGAAATAGACTCACAGAGAACAGATTAGTAGTTACTGGTGGGGCGACTTAAAGGGGGAGGGAAAAACGGTAGTTTGTTTCTCTAAATCCAGTACCCCTATGTATGAAATAAACAAACAAGGATATATAGTACAACACAGGGAAATATAGACATTATTGTGTAATCACTTTAGTGGAACACAATCTATAAAAATATTCAATCCATATGTTGTACCCCTGAGACTAATGTAATATTGTAAATCAACTATACTTCAATTTAAATAATCCATAGGGTGGCTGAATGGATTAAAGAAAGTTCAATTATACTGTGTACAAGATATTCATGTTAACTTCTAATCCATATATAGCATAAAATTGAAAGATTGGGAACAAAATACTCCATGAAAATGATACTTGACTGACTAGTCTATTATGAGATAAAAAAGACTTGAAGTCAAACCTCTCAAAGGAAAGAAGGTTATCATATAATGATAAATGGATTAATTCATCAAGAAATCATGACAATTATAAGTATGTATGTATCCAGCTTTGGAGCCTCTCAACATATAAAGAATATATTAACCCACGTGAAGGGGAAAATGTGCAGAAATAAAATAATGATAAGAAACATTGATACCCAACTTTCAACACTGTATAGATCATCCGGACATAATATCAATCAGGGAACACTGAACCTGAACACACACTTGATATCAAATGAACCTAACATACATCTACAGTATATTCCACTCAACAGCAGCAAACTTTCCATTGTTCTTAAGTACACATAGAACATTGCCTAGGGTAGATCCTATGTTAAGCCACAAAACAAGTCTTCAAAGATCCAAGAATATTGAAATCATATCAAGGATCATTTCCAACCACAATGGTATGAAACTGAAATTCAATATTAAAAAGAATAATTGAAAATTCAAGAACACTTAGAAACTGAACAATAAGCTCCTGAATAGCCAATGCATAGAGGAATAAATCAAAACGGAAATTTAAAAGAAATCTTAAAGCAAACAAAATTGGAAACACAAAGTACTTAAATTTATAGAATACAGGAACAAGACTGCAATTCAAAGAGTTATGTTTACAGTAATAGATGCATATATTTTCAAAGAATTCTTGAGAGGGGATCAAGATGATAGAGTAGGAAGATACTGAGCTCCCCTGCTGCCAAAGGCACACCCAAATTACAACAACTTACACGGAAATTATCTCTGAAGACTAGCAGGGAATGTTTTCCACAACTAAAGATATAAGGAAGGGGAAACCACAAGGCAGGTAGGAGGACTGGAAACACAGTCTAATTGGAACCCACACATATAGCACAGTGACCCACAGCTGGAAGATATCACAATTGCATAGGTCCTCCACATGGAGGGAAGGGTATGAGCCTGGCATTAGGCTGCTCAGCCCAGGGTTCCTGCACTGGAAGAAAAGAACACAGCAGGTCTGGCTTTGAAAACTTGCAGGGCTTATTTTCAGGAAATCTGGAGACGAAAGGAAACTGAGACTGCTCTCATAGGGCACACACAAATCTCACATGTTCTCAGTCCCTGTGCAGAGCCAATAGAGTGAAAGACACGTGTGCCAGACCCACTTGCTAATCTCGGAGAGCTCCTTGGAAAGGCAAGAGGCAACTGGGACTCCCACTAGGAACTGAGACATGGGCAAGCAACATTTTAGAATCTTCCCTGGAACTGATTAGAATCAGGGGCCTGCCCCATTTACCACCATGCCCATAGCACTCCCGCACCAGAAGGCCTCACAACCAGACACACTGGGGGCCTACGCTGTCCACCTGTGCACCTGGAGCACCACACAGCCACCCATAATGGAGGGCTGCCTTGGATATCAGCACACCCATGGCAATCAATCACATACTGCAGGGGCTCACAGCCATTTAGGCCAGGGTCCAATACCACCTACCAGCTTGTGTACAGCAGTTGGCCCCGCCATAAGAGAAAGGTGTGTGCAGCCCACACAGGGGACACCCCTGGAGCGTGTGGCTCTGCTGGCCAGAGGACAATGTGCTGCTGGGCCCTATCAGTCATCTCCTATATAAGGCCACTTCTCTGAGACCCGGGAATGTAACAACCTGAACCTAATGAATAAAGATGTACAGAGAATTAGGAAACATAAGGAAATAGAGGAATATGTTACAAATGAAGTAACAAGACATGACATCAGAAAAAGAACTGAATAAAACAGGGATAAGCATTCTACCCGATAAAAAAAAGTGTTCACAGTAATGATTATAAAGACGCTCAGCCAAGTCAGGAGAAGAATAGATAGACATAGTGAGAATTTCAACAGAGTAATAACATGTCAAAAAGAACAAAACAGTGAACAATACAATAAAAGAGATTAAAACACACACACATGTACATGAGAGAAGCCACATTATACTGTATGATACAGAAGAACAGATCAGTGAAATGGAAAACAGAGTAGTGAAAATCACCCAAACTGAATAGCACAAAGTAAAAGCAATTAAGAGTATACGTAAAGGGACTTCTGAGACAACATCAAGAATATTAACATGAGCATTACAGGGGCCCCAGAACGAGGAGAAGAGAGAAACGGGCAGATAACTTATTGGAGGATAGAGGAACTGATAACTTTCCTAACCTGGGGAAGGAAACACACATCCAGGTCCAGGAAAAACAGAGTCCCAAACAAGATGAAGACAAACAGGTCCACACCAAGACATATTATAAAGCTCCAAAACTTTAAAAATTTAAAGAGTGATCACAGAGGCAATGAAATAAAAGGGTCTAGTTATGTTCAAGGTATTCCCATAAGACTGTCAGATGACTTCTCAGCACAATTTTCAAACTAGGAAGGAATGATAGGATATAATCAATGGGCTAAAAAGAAAAAGTCTACAACAGGAATACTCTACCAGCAAAATTATTATTCAGAATTGCAGGACAGGGCTTCCCTGATGTCACAGTGGTTGAGAATCTGCCTGCCAATGCAGGGGACATGGGTTCGGGCCCTGATCCAGGAAGATCCCACATGCCACAGAGCAACTAAGCCTGTGTGCCACAACTACTGAGCCTGTGCTCTAGAGCCCATGAAACACAACTACTGAGCCTGCTAGCCACAACTACTGAAGCCTGAGCACCTAGAGCCCATGTTGCACAACAAGAAGAGCCACTGCAATGAGAAGCCCATGCACCACAACGGCCCATGCACCACAACGAAGAGTAGCCTCCACTTGCCACAACTAGAGAAAAGCCCATGCACTGCAATGAAGACCTAATACAGCCAAAAATAAATAAATAAATTTATGGAGGAAAGAAAGAATTGAAGGAGAGATCAAGAGTTTCCCAGACTAGCAAAAGCTAAAAGAGTTCATCACTAATAAACCAGCCTTATATGCAATGTTGAAGGAATTTGCTTAAAAGAAGTCTCACTAATTATTGATAGTAACAAGAAAACAAACAAAAGTAAAAATCTCACTGAAAAACCTATACATAGAGTAAGGGTAATAGATCAAACATTTTTTTAGCTTCTGTAAAGAATAAAAGACAATAGTAGTATGTTTTTTTAAAAAAGACAGGGCCCAAATAAATGAGAAATGAAAGCGATGATGTTACAACAGACACCATAGAAATACAAAGTATCCTAAGATACACACAGGGTAACTCAGGGCTCAGACTGGACAGAGCCCAGTCTCCCTTCCACTGTACATGAGTTACAGGAGCCTCAGGAACTGAGGAGGGGGTCCCTGAGGGGAGGCACAAGATAGAAGATGTTAGGCATTAACCTGACTCTATTTATATTAAACCTGCCTGAACTACATTCACATGAGATTGTTTTGTCCTGAATGTACATTGGCACCTTTAGTCTGAACTGCAGATCTTTGGCTTCACCACCTCCACTGACAACATTAGCTTCACCTGCTGTGGACCATCTCCTATAGGATTTCTAGAACCACAAAGCATCGAAGTTTCACAGGACACAGAGTCTGTGAGACTCCACTCAGTCTCAGAGTCTCAACCCCACTCAGAGACGTAGAGTCACAACAGAGACTCCACTCTTGGAGGACACACACAGTAGTGTGCACATCAGGACCCAAGGGAAGGAGCAGTGACCCCATAGGAGACTGAGCAGACCTATCTGCTAGTTTTAGAGGGTCTCCTGCAGAGGTGGGGGGGTGACTGGGTCTCACCATGCGGACAAGGACACTGGCAGCAGAAGTTCTGGGAAGTCCTCCTTAGCATGAGCCCTCCCAGAGTCCGCAGGTACCCCCACCAAAGAGCCAGGTAGGCCACAGTTCTGGGTCACCTCAGGCCAAACAACAAACAGAGAGGGAACTCTGCCCCATGCATCAGCAGACAAGCGGATTAAAGTTTTATTGAGCTCTGCCCACCAGAGCAACACCCAGCTCTACCCACCACCAGTCTCTCACAACAGGAATGCTGCACAAGCCTCTAAGATAGACTCATCCAGCAGAGAGCAGACAGCAGAAGCAAGAAGAACTACAGTTCTTCAGACTGTGGATGGAAAACCACATTCACAGAAAGATAGACAAAATGAAAAGGCAGAGGAATTTGTACCAGATGAAGGAACAAGATAAAACCCCAGAAAAACAACTAAATGAGGTGGAGATAGGCAACCTTCCAGAAAAAGAATTCATAATAATGATAGTGAAGATGATCCAAGACCTTGGGAAAAGAATGGAGGAAAAGATCGAGAAGATGCAAGAAATAGTTAACAAAGACCTAGAAGAATTAAAGAACCAACAAACAGAGATGAACAATACAATAACTGAAATGAAAAATACACTAGAAGGGGGCTTCCCTGGTGGTGCAGTGGTTGAGAGTCCACCTGCCGATGCAGGGGACATGGGTTCGTGCCCTGGTCTGGTAAGATCCCACATGCCAAGGAGCGGCTGGGCCCATGAGCCATGGCCGCTAAGCCTGCACATCCAGAGCCTGTGCTCCACAACGGGAGAGGCCACAAAAGTGAGAGGCCCACGTACTGCAAAAAAAAAAATACACTAGAAGGAATCAATAGTAGAATAACTGAGGCAGAAGAATGGATAACTGGCCTGGAGACAGAAAGGTGGAATTCACTGCTGCAGAAAAGAATAAAGAAAAAAGAATGCAAAGAAATGAAGACAGCTTAAGAGACCTCTGGGATAACATTAAACACAACAAAATTTGCATTATAGGGATCCCAGAAGGTGAAGAGAGAGAGAAAGGACCCGAGAAAATATTTGAAGAGATTATAGTCGAAAACTTCCCTAGCACGGGAAAGGAAATAGTAGCCACCCAAGTCCAGAAAGCACAGAGCGTCCCAGGCAGGATAAACCCAAGGAGAAAAATGCCGAGACACATAATAATCCTGACAAAAATTAAAGACAAAGAAAAATTATTGAAAGCACAAGGGAAAAATGACAACATACAAGGGAACTCCCATAAGGTTAACAGCTGATTTCTCAGCAGAAACTCTACAAACCAGAAGGGAGTGGGCTGATATATTTAAAGTGATGAAAGGGAAGAACCTACAACCAAAAGAACTCTACCCAGCAAGATCTCATTCAGATTCAATGGAGAAATCAAAAGCTTTACAGACAAGCAAAAGCTAAGAGAACTCAGCACCACCAAACCAGCTCTACAACAAATGCTAAAGGAACCTATCTAAGTGGAAAACACAACAGAAGAAAAGAATCTACAAAAACAAACACATAACAATTAAGAAAATAGTAATAGGAATATACATATCAATATTTACCTTAAATCTGAATGGATTAAATGCTCCAAACAAAAGACACAGTCTTGCTGAATGGATACAAAAACAAGATCCATGTATATGCAGTCTATAAGAGACCCATTTCACACCTAGGGAAACATACAGACTGAAAGTGAGGGGATGGAAAAGGATATTCCATGCAAATAAAAATCAAAAGAAAGCTGGAGTAGCAATACTCATATCAGATACAATAGACTTTAAAATAAAGAGTGTTACAAGAGACAAGGAAGGACACTACATAATGATCAAGGGATCAATCCAAGAAGAAGACATAACAATTATAAATATATATGTACCCAACATAGGAGCACCTCAATACATAAGGCAACTGCTAACAGCTATAAAAGAGAAAATCGACAGTAACACAACAATAGCAGGGGACTTTAA
The DNA here is from genome assembly GCF_039906515.1 of Pseudorca crassidens. NCBI lineage: Eukaryota > Metazoa > Chordata > Mammalia > Artiodactyla > Delphinidae > Pseudorca > Pseudorca crassidens. The sequence continues at coordinate 31,597 of NW_027136297.1, read as the reverse complement.
CACTTTACTTACACCAATGGAGATCATCCGGATAGAAAATTAATAAGGAAACACAAACTTTAAATGACACAAGAGACCAAATAGATTTAATTGATATTTATAGGACATTCTATCCAAAAACAGCAGATTACATGTTTTTCTCAACTTCACGCAGAACATTCTCCAGGATAGATCACATCTTGGGTCACAAATAAAGCCTCAGGAAATTTAATAAAACTGAAATCACATCAAGCATCTGTTCTGACCACAAGGTTATGAGATTAGAAATCAATTACAGGGAAAAAATATGTAAAAAACAGAAACACATGGAGGCTCAACAATACATCACTAAATAACCAAGACATCACTGAAGAAAGAAAAGAGGAAATCAAAAACAACCTAGAGACAAATGACAACAAAAACATGATGATCCAAAACCTATGGGATGCAGCAAAAGCAGTCCTAAGAGGGAAGTTTATAGCAATACAAACCTACCTCAAGAAACCAGACAACTCTCAAATAAACAATCTAACCTTACACCTAAAGGAATTAGAGAAAGAAGAAAGAAACCCAAAGTTAGTAGAAGGAAAGAAATCATAAAGATCAGAGCAGAAATAAATGAAATAGAAACAAAGAAAACAATAGCAAAGATCAATAAAACTAAAAGCTGGTTCTTTGAGAAGATAAACAAAAATGATAAATCGTTAGCCAGACTCAAGGAAAAGAGGGAGAGGACTCAAATCAATAAAATTAGAAGTGAAAAAGGAGAAGTTGCAACAGACACCACAGAAATACAAAGCATCCTAAGAGACTTCTACAAGCAACTCTATGCCAATCAAATGGACAATCTGGAAGAAATGGACAAATTCTTAGAAAGGTATAACCTTCCAAGACTGAAAGAGGAATAAATAGAAAATATGAATAGACCAATCACAAGTAATGAAATTGAAACGGTGATTACAAATCTTCCAACAAACAAAAGTCCAGAACCAGATGGCATCAAAAGTGAATTCTGTCAAATATTTCGACAAGAGCTAACACCCAACCTTCTCAAACTCTTCAGAAATTTGCAGGGAAAGGAACACTCCCAAACTCATTCTATGATGCCACCATCACACTGATACCAAAACCAGACAATGATACTACAGAAAAAGAAAATTAGAGACCAATATCACTGATGAATATAGATGTAAAAATCCTCAACAAAATACTAGCAAACAGAATTGAACAATACATTAAAAGGATCACACACCATGATCAGGTGGGGTCTATCCAAGGAACGCAAGGGTTCTTCAATATACACAAATCAATCAATGTGATACACCATATTAACAAATTGTAGAATAAAAATATCATCTCAATAGAAGCAGGAAAAAATTTTCACAAAATTCAACACCCATTTATGATTAAAAATTCTCCAGAAAGTGAACATAGAGGGAATCTACCTCAACATAATAAAGGCCATATATGACAAACCCACAACAAACATCATTCTCAATGGTGAAAAACTACAAGAATTTCCTCTAAGATCAGGAACAAAACAAGGATGTCCACTCTCACCAGTATTATTCAACATAGTTTTGGAAGGCCTAGACACAGCAATCAGAGAAAAAAAGAAATAAAAGGAATACAAATTGGAAAAGAAGTAAAATTTTCACTGTTTGCAAATGACACGATACTACACATAGTGAATCTTAAAGATGACGCTAGAAAATTACTAGAGCTAATCAATTAATTTGGTAAAGTTGCAGGGTACAAAATTAATGCACAGAAATCTCTTGCATTCTTCTACACTAACAATGAAATATGAGAAAGAGAAATTAAGGAAACAATCCCATACACCATTGCAACAAAAGGAATAAAATATGTAGGAATGAACCTACCTAAGGAGGTCAAAGTCCTATACTCAGAAAACTATAAGACACTGCTGAAAGAAATCAAAGATTATATAAACAGATGGGAGTATTAACCATATGCTTGGATTAGAAGCATCAATATTGTGAAAATGACTATACTACCCAAAGCAATCTACAGATTCAATACAATCCCTACCAAATTATCAGTGGCATTTTCTACAGAACTAGAACAAAAAAACCTTAAAATTTGTATGGAGACACAAAACACCCCGAATAGCCAAATCAGTCTTGAGGGAAATTAAAAGAGCTGGAGGAATCAGACTTCCTGACTTCAGACTATACTACAAAGCTACAGTAATCAAGACTATATGGTACTGGCACCAAAACAGAAATATAGATCAATGGAACACGATAGAAAGCCCAGAGATAAACCTACATACCTATGGCTAACTCATCTATGACAAAGGAGGCAAGGATAAACAATGGAGAAAAGACAGTCTCTTCAGTAAGTGGTGCTGGGAAAACTGGACAGTTACACATAGAAGAATGAAATTAGAACATCCATAACACCATACACAAAAATAAACTCCAAATAGATTAGAGATCTAAATGTTAAGGCCAGATGCTATTAAACTCTTAGAAGAAAACATAGGCAGAACACTCTATGACATAAATCACAGCAAGATCCTATTTGACCCACCTCTTAGAGAAATGGAAATAAAAACAAAAATAAAGAAATGGGACCTAATGAAACTTAAAAGCTTTTGCACAGCAAAGAAACACATAAAGAAGACGAAAAGACAACCCTCAGAATGGGAGAAAATATTTTCAAATGAAGCAAATGACAAAGGATTAATCTCCAAAATTTACAAGCAGCTCATGTAGCTCAATATCACAAAAACAAACAACCCAATCCAGGAATGGGCAGAAGACCTAAATAGACATTTCTCCAAAGACGATATACAGGTTGCCAACAAACACATGAAAGGATGCTGAACATCACTAATCATTGCAGAAATGTAAATCAAAACTACAGTGAGGTATCACTCACAGCAGTCAGAATGGCAATCATCAAAAAATCTACAAAAAATAATTGCAGGAGAGGCATTTATTGGAGAAAAGGGAACACTCTTTCAGTGTTGGTGGGAATGTAAATTGATATAGCCATTAGGGAGAACGGTATGGAAGTTCCTTAAAAAACTAAAAGTAGAAGCACCATACGACCCAACAATCCAACTCCTGGGCATTTACCCTGAGAGAACCATAATTCAAAAAGAGTCATGTTCAACAATGTTCATTGCAGCTCTATTTACAATAGCCAGGACATGGAAGCAACCTAAGTGTCCATCAACTGATGAATCGATAAAGAAGATCTGGCACATATATACAATGGAATATTACTCAGCCATAAAAAGAACAAAACTGAGTTATTTGTAGTGAGATGGATGGACGTAGAGACTGTCCTACACAGTAAAGTAAGTCAGAAAGAGAAAAACAAATAGTGTGTGCTAACACAGATATATGGAGTCTAAAGAAAGAAAAAGTTCATGAAGAACCTAGAGGTGGGACAGGATTAAGGACACAGACGTACAGAAAGGACTTGAGCACACGGGGAGGGGGAAGGGTAAGTTGGGACAAAGTGAGAGAGTGGCATGGACATATATACATTACCAAATGTAACATCGATAGCTACTGGGAAGAAGCCACATAGCACAGGGAGATCAGCTCAGTGCTTTGTGAACACCTAAAGTGGTGGGATAGAGACAGTGAGAGAGAGATGCAAGAGGGAGGGGATATGGTGGTATATGTATAGCTGATTCACTTTGTTATACAGCAGAAACTAACACATCATTGTAAAGCAATTATACTCCAATAAAGTTGTAAAATGAAAAAAAAAAAAAGAAAGCCCAGAGATAAACCTACATACCAATGGTCAATAATCTATGACACAGGAGGCAAGACTATACAATGGAGAAAAGACAGTCTCTTCAATCAGTGGTTCTGGGAAAAATGGGCAGCTACATGTAAAAGAATGAAGTTAGAATACTCCCTAACACCATACAGAAAAATAAATTCAAAATGGATTAGAGACCTTAATGTAAGACCGGACAGTATAAAACTATTAGAGGAAAAAATAGGAAGAATACTCTGACATAAATCACAACAAAATCTTTTTTGATCCACCTCCTAGAGTAATGCAATAAAAAAGAAAAATAAACAAATGGGAACTAATGAAACATAAAAGCTTTTGCAAAGCAAAGGAAAGTAAAAACAAGACGAAAAGACAACCCTCAGAATGGGAGAATATATTTGCAAATGAATCAACAGACAAAGGTTTAATCTCCAATAACATATAAACAGCACATGCAGCTCAATATTAAAAAAAAAAACCCAATACAAAAATGGCAGAAGATCTAAATAGACATTTATTCCAAGAAGAGAGAGAGATGGCCAAGAAGCACATGGAAAGTTTCTCAACATCACTAATTATTAGAGAAATGAAAATCAAAACTACAATGAGGTATCACCTCACACCTGTTAGAATGGACATCATCAGAAAATCTACAAACAACAAATGCTGGGGAGGGTGTGGAGAAAAGGAACCCTCTTCCACTATTGGTGGGAATGTAAATTGATACAGTCACTATGGAGAACAATATGGAGGTTCCTTAAAAAACTAAAAATAGAATTACCATATGATCCAGCAATCCCACTACTGGGCATATACCCAGAGAAAAACATAAATCAAAAAGACACATTCACCACAATGTTCACTGCAGCACTATTTACAATAGCCAGGTAATGGGAGCAACCTAAATGCACACAGACAGACGAATGGATAAAGATGTGGTACATATATAAAATGGAATGTTACTCAGCCATAAAAAGGAATGAAATTGGGTCATTTGTACAGATGTTGATGGACCTAGAGATTGTCATACAGAGTGAAACAAGACAGAAAGAGAAAAAGAAATATTGTATATTAATGCATATATGTGGAACCAAGAAAAATGGAACAGATGAACTGGTTTGCAGGGCAGAAATAGAGACACAGATGTAGAGAACAAACGTATGGACACCAAGGGGGGGAAAGCCGTGGGGGGGGTAGTGTTGGGATGAATTGGGAGTTTGGGATTGACTTATATACACCCATATGTGTAAAATCGATAACCAGAAAGAACCTGCTGTATAATAATAAAATTAAAAATGAAAAAAATAAATAAACGTACAAAAAGTAAAACAGAAAGATAGTTCTTCCATTCCCATACATGTATTTATATGAATGAATTATTTCCATGCTTCTATCTATAAATACGAAAAAGAGGAATAAAACCTACATTGGACCCAAAAAGAAAAAACAAAAAAGCAGAACCCACCAGATATAAACAGGAAAACCCTATCAGGGCACTTGCTCCAAACGTAAAGAATCCTGAAGTTGGTCAGAGGTGGGTAATCGTCTCCCATGCAGCCAGCAGCCCCCCCCACCGCAAGGAGCGTCCTCATTGCAAAGCTGGGGGACCGTGCTGAGGCATCTCTGAGTAAACGTGAGCTGAGCTCCAGGCCAGCTGCTGCTGAACTGTTCCCACAATTCCCAGGTAAAACACCTGAATCTGTGCAAGGACTTGAAAGCCTAGAGGAAGGGCCATGGAGCCACACCAGCGACAGCACCCAGGCCGACTTGGTGCCTGCAGGCCAGCCAGGATGGTCCTGGCCCCGGGCGCACTTCTGGAAGCTTTCCATTTCCCTGCCTGAGATACCCCTCCTGTCCCAGCCCCCACTGCTTTTTTCCTTACTCACCTCTGCCTGGGGAGAAATTCCAGCAGCAGATATGGGTGACACATCCTCTTCTTTAGCAGTTGGCAGCTTGGCAACTCCTGCAGAAAGCTCAGCAGAGCCCCACTCACACCGGGCCACCCAAAAAACCGTGGCCCCTCACTCCCTCCCACCAGCCCAGCCCCGACACTGCTGACGGGGCAGAGAATATGGCATCAGACACAACTGAAGGGGCTCTTGCTGCCTGGAGTGGCACATCTGGAGAGGGCTGGCCGGCACTGTCAGGCTGCCCAGGTCAGCCAATCCTCGCCCCTCAGGGGCTCACAGCAGCAGAAAATGGACCTTGATGAACCAACCAGGTCCAAGGAACAGGTGTGGGCTCCTGAGAGTCAGGATAAACAAGGGGCTGCAGCTCTGGCTTGTTTTCTAATCATTTTATCTGGTCCATGAGTGGGAGACAACTTCAAGAAGACCCTCTCCTAATGAGAGGAACCCAGGAGTCAGGGAGAGGAGGGGTGGTGGGTGGAGACAGAGGCCTGGTGCCCCGGCTGCAGTGGAAGTCTCTGGAAGACCAGGTGCAGGGAGGCCGCACAGAGTGACGCCCAGTGTCACAGACCTGTTGGAGCTGTCGTTTGTTAGTTCAAGTCGTGCTCTGAGGTGCTCTGTGTCAGCCCTGAGCGACAGGTGAGCTGGGGGTGCTCTGCAATGGGGGCTATGTGCACAGTTCCTGTGTGCCCAGTCTTGCTGGGTACCTGCACAGGTGAGCTCCATATCCTGGGAGGGGCCTGACCACGAGAGCCCTGTGGGCTGCTGGGTATCTGCACAGGTGAGCTCCATATCCTGGGAGGGGCCTGACCATGAGAGCCCCGTGGCCTGCTGGGTACCTGCCCAGGTGAGCTCCAAATCCTCGGAGGGGCCTGACCATGAGAGCCCAGTGAGCTGCTGGGTACCTGCCCAGGTGAGCTCCATATCCTGGGAGGGTCCTGACCATGAGAGCCCCATGGGCTGCTGGGTATCTGCACAGGTGAGCTCCATATCCTGGGAGGGGCCTGACCATGAGAGCCCCGTGGCCTCCTGGGTACCTGCTCAGGTGAGCTCCAAATCCTGGGAGGGGCCTGATCATGAGAGCCCTGTGGGCTACTGGGTACTTGGTAAAGGACGTCAGGTCAGTGAAGCACCTGAGAATATACATCCAGTAGTTCCTAATTCCTACACACTGATGGTAATTCTACCATCCACCAGGACATGGTATTCTGTATTAGACTTAGATGATGTCTTCTTCTGTATTCCATTAGTCCCAGAGTCACAAGAAATTTTGAAGTAGCGAGGAGTCCAGCCGGTCTTATTGGCCACCGTCACTGCAGTGTCTGTAGGTTTTTCTATGGTGACAGTGTGATGTACGGTTCCCCCACCAAGGTACGGGTTACGAGCAGGGTACGGGTTAAGGTATGATTTAGGGTTAGGGTTATGGTTAGGATTAGCGTTAGGGAATGGATACAGCTTATGGTACCAGTTAGTGTACGACAACGGGTTTGGTTAGAATCCATGTTAGGGTGTGGGTTAGTGTTAGTATACGGGTTAGGATTAGGTTGTGGGTTAGGGGACGGTTTAGGGTTAGGTTTAGCGTTAGGGAAAGGGTACAGATTAGGTCACTGTCTAGGGTACGACAACGGTTTAGGGTACCTGTTAGGGTTAGTGTTACTGTTAGTGTACGTGTTACAATTAGGACTTGGGTAAGTGTACGGTTTAGGGTTAGGGTTAGGGTACGTGTTAGTGTTAGTGTATGTGTTATTATTATGGCACAGCTTAGTGTAAGGTTTAGGGTTAGGGTTAGGGAATGGGTACAGTTTTGGTTACAGTTTAGTGTATGACAACATCAGCCTTTGGGGGTTTATCCAGGCACATTCACCTCTAGTGTATAAAAGAGGAACACCACTGGCAGGAAGGTGTGTTTCCGTGGTTACCAGAATGGGGAAAGCAGAAATGCTGCCGCCAAATGGCCGTTGTCTGCAACAGCAGCTTTACAACCTGTGCTAATGGTCACTTCATATGCACAAGTACTGGAGGGCTGTAAATGAAACCTGCCCTCAAAATGTCTTCAGGGAGGTAATGGCCATAATATTTCAAAATGTGGCACATACTTCAAGAAAACCATTTGAGGAGGTAAGCTGTACTCACAGTTTGATGAAAAAAAGGACATGCCTGAATGCTAAATTTCAAGGCATTATGAGACACATGCAAATCCAACCACAAAGAGGTATCAGCTCACAGCAGTCAGAATAAAAATTAGTAGAAAAACTACAAACAATAAATGCTGAAGGGGTTATGGAGAAGTGCATACCCTCAACTTTAAATGGGACGTAACCTGGTAAGAGCCATTAATGGAACAGAATGGAGGTGCCTTTACAAGGTAAACAATTGGATACCATATGATCCAGCAGGCCCACTACTTGGTCTAAAACCGAAGATGACAGAATTGGAAAGACACAGGCAGGCAAATGTGCACTGCAGCAGTATTACAATAGTCAAGACATGGAAGCAACCAAAAATTCCATCAACAGATGAGTGGACAAAGAAGAACTGGTACATGCACAGACCGAATATTAGCCAAGGAAAAAAATGATACAATGCCATTTGCAACACCGTAGATGAGTCTAGAAGTAATCACACAACTTGTCGTAAGTCAGAAAGTGAAAGACACATATACTATGATATCACTTATAGGTGTCACCTAAAAATTGACACCAGTGAAGATATTTCCACAGAGAAAGGCAATCACAGATTTATTAAACAAACTTATGATTCACCAATGGAAAGGTGTGAGGATTGGATACATTAAGATATCGGGGTTAACAGAGATATATAAACACAGGTGAAGTATATAATCACCAAAGACCTACAGAATACCAAGAGAAGACTACTCAACATTGTGTCATTACCTACATGGGAAAAGGATCCAAAGAACAATAGATATATATGTAAAACCACCACATCTTGCACACCTAGAACAAGCAAAACATTGTAATCACACTTTCTGTGATAAAAAATGAAAATTAAATTTAAAAAACGAAGAATTAGTGGGATATAAAGTTAAGGGGCATTTTCCTGGCACATTCCATTCTAATTTACAACCTAGAACACGACTTTCATTAAGGCTTTGTTGCCCTAATAACCAGATTTGTTAAAGGAGAACTGCCTCTCTTTGTGGCCGTTTCACACAGCAGCAGCTCTAAACCCAGCGATAATGGTTACTTGATATTCAAAATAATTCCAGGCTTGTTAATGACACCTGCCCTCTAAACAAATCCGTGGTCACTAAATCGAGCAAAAATCTCAAAAGACGTGCATATTTCAAAACGACAATTTAAAGAGGCATATTTTACGCACATTTTGTATTCTTTCTTTTTCTCTCTTTTTTTTTTGTTAAAAAAAAGGGCAAGGAAACATGCTCAACATCAGGAATTAATAAAGCCATGCAAATCCAGTCTACAAAAACATTCACCTCACAGCCGTCAGAATGATCACCAGCAAAAATGTCTACAACTTATAAATGGTGAAGGGGCTTTAGAGAACTGTGTACCCTCTAGATGCTGGTGGGATGTCACCTGGTAACAGACAGTACTGAAAACAGAATGGAGGTGTGTTTAAAGGTAAAAATTGAGCTACCATGTGATCTGGTACGATCACTGATGGGCCTATCACCTGAGTAGACCAGAATCAAAGAGACACAGGCTGGCAATCCTGCACTGCAGCAACATGTACCATAGCCAAGACTTGGAAGAAACCAAAATGTCCATCAACAGAAAATTGCACCAAGAAGAAGTGGTCCATGTACACAATGCAATATTAGCCATGGAAAAGCATGGAACAGTGCCACTGGCACCACCATAGAAGGATCTAGAGATAATCACCCAACTTGAAGTAAGAAAGAAACCAAAAGACAGATATCCTATTACATCACTTATAGGTGTTACCTAAAAATTGATACCCATGAAATAATTTCCAAGAGAAGGACACTCATAGATTCAGAAAACCAAATTATGTTTAACCAAATGGAAAGGTGTAAGGAAGGTATGAATTAGGATATGGGGATTAACAGACATGTACTAATACACATGAAAGATATAATCACCAAATACCTACGGAATACCAAGAGAGGTCTACTCAACATTCTGTAATAACCTACATGGGAAAGGATCCAAAGATGAATAGATCGATACATACATAAAATGAACCAGATTCTGTACACCTAGAACACACACAACATTTTTATCAAATTTACTCTGATACTAAATAAAAATTAAATTTAAAAAACAAACAAGGAGTAAGGAGATACAAGCTCTTGGGGGTTTGCCCTGGCACATTTCAGACTAATTTGCAGCCTACTAACAGGATTTCCAGGAAGGCTCTGTTGCTCAAAAACCCAGAGTTGGAAATGTAGAAATGCTGCCACCTTGTGGCCGTTTGCGGCAAGAGCGGCTTTAAACCCACTGCTAATGGTCACTTAACATTCACAGACTCAGGGCTGTAAAGGACACCTGCCCTCAAAAAGTGTCCTGAGCTAGGGAATGACCAAAAATATTCAAGACATGCGAATGTTTAAAGGAGATAGTATGAAGAGATAAGTTTGCACACTCTTCTTCAAAAGAAAGGAAAATGGATAAAAGCTCAACATCAGGAATTATTAGACTCATGCAAATCTAATCTACAAAAAGGTTTCAACTCACACACGTCAACTACCATCAGCAAAACGTCTACAAACAATACATGCTGAAAGGGTTTTAGAGAACTGTGTACTCTCTAGCTGCTGGTGAGATGTAAAGTGGCTACAGCCAATAATGAGAACAGAAAGGACCTCGTTTAAAAGTAAAATCTGGGGCTTCCCTGGTGGTGCAGTGGTTGAGAGTCCACCTTCCGATGCAGGGGACACGGGTTCGTGCCCCAGTCCGGGAAGATCCCACATGCCGCAGAGTGGCTAGGCCCGTGAGGCATAGCCGCTGAGCATGCGCGTCCGGAGCCTGTGCTCCGCAACGGGAAAGGCCGCAACAGTGAGAGGCCATCGTACCACACACACCAAAAAAAGAAATGTAAAACCGAGCCACTATTCCATCCAGCAGGCCCAATGTTGGGCCTCTCATCTGAGAAGACCAGAATCGAGAAGACAGAGGCTGCAACAGCTGCACTGCAGCCGCTTTCACAATAGCCAAGATACGGAAGCAACCAAAATGTCCATAAACAGATGAATTGATAAAGAAGAGGTCCATGTACACAATGGAATATTAACCTTGGAAAACAATGAAACACTGCTCTTTGAGACACCATAGATGAACCTAGAGATCATCACAGAACGTGAGGTAAGTCGGAAAGCAAAATACATATCCTATGATATCACTTATAGGCGTTATCTGACAACTGACCCAAATGAACATATTTCCACAGAGAAAGACACTCACAGACTTAGAAAACAAATTATGCTTATCTAAAAGGAAAGGTGGAGGGAATGGATAAATTAAGACCAGGTTTACCATACGTGTACAAATGCGTATTAAATACGTATGTCAAAAAGACCAGCCATATAGAAACGGAGGTCTACGGGACACTCTTCAATAATTTATATGGGAGGAGGATCTGCACATCTATATCTATATATCTATATCTATATATATATACACATATACATATATATAAATATAATGTACAAATGAACCAGATTGTGTCACGTAGGACAAACAATATTCTAATCATTACCCTGATTTAAATAATTCAAACAACGAACAAGAAGTAATGTGACATAAACTTATGGGGTTTTTTCCTGGCACATTGCATTCTAATTTACAACCTGGTAACATGACTTCCAGAAAGGATCTGCTGCCCTAGTAACCGGATTTGGGGATGGAGAAATGCTGCAGACTTGAGGCCGTTTCCCACAACAGCAGCTTTAAAACCAGTGCTAAGGGTCACTAAATATTCACACTCATTGCAGTCCTGTAAATGACACCTACCCTCAAAAAACATCCTGGTATCGAAAATCAACCGAAAAAATCAAGAGGGCAACCTTCCAAGAAGACAATTTCAAGAGGTTTATTGTACTCACAGTTTTTTCCTGTTTTTGTTTAACAGAAAAAAAAAGGTGTGGAAAAGAGCTGAACATTAGGAATTATTAAAGACATGCAAATCCAAATTACAAAAACCTATCAGCTCACACCAGTCAAAATAGTCATCAGCAAAAGTTCTGCAAACAATAAATGCTGAAGGGGTTGTGGAGAAATGCGTACCCTCCGTTCTAATTGGGACGTGGTAAGAGCCACTAATGAAAACACAATGTAGCTGCCTCGAAAGGTAAACATTGAGCTACCATTCAATCAAGCATACCCGTGCTGGGCCTATTGCCTGAGAGGATGAGAATCAAAAAGACACAGGCTGGCAATCCTGCACTCCAGCCACATTTAACACTGCCAACACTTTGAAGCAATGAAAATGTCCATCAACAGAGGAATGCACAAAGAAGAAGTGGTCCATGTACAGAATGGAATATTACACCAATAAAAAATGTAAATTCAATTTAAAAAACAAACATAAGTAAGGAGACATCAGCTTTTGTGGGTTTATGCGGGGACACTCCACTTTAATCTATAACCAAGGAACACCACTGGCAGGAAGGTCTGTTTCCCTAGTTACCAGAGTGGGGAAAGAAGAAATGCTGCCGCCCTCTGGCCGTTACCTGCAACAGCAGCTTTAAAACCTGTACTAATAGTCACTTCATATGCACAAGTACTGGAGGGCTGTAAATGAAACCTGCCCTCAAAATGTCTTGAGGGGTGTAATGGCCAAAATAATTCAAAATGTGGCACATACTTCAAGAAAACAATTTGAAGATGTAAGCTGTACTCACAGTTTGAAGACAAAAAGGACATGTCTGAAAGATCAATTTCAGGGGATTATGAGAGGCATGCAAGTCCAACTAGAAAGAGGTATCAGCTCACACCAGTCAGAATAACCATCAGCAGAAAAACTACAAACAATAAATGCTGAAGTGGTTGTGGAGAAGTGCATACCCTCAACTTTAAGAGGGACTTAACCTGGTAAGAGCCACTAATGAGAACAGAATGGAGGTGCCGTTACGAGGTAAACATTGAGCTACAATATGATCCAGGAGGTCCACTCCTGGGTCTATAACATAAGAAGACGGAATTAGACAGACACTGGAGGGCAAATCTGCATCGCAGCTGTATTACAATAGCCAAGACATGGAAGCAAACACAAAGTCCATCAACAGATGAGTGGATAAAGAAGAACTGGCACACGTACAGATGGAATATTAGCCAAGGAAAAAAATAGCACAATGCCATTTGCAGCACCATACATGAGTCTAGAGGTCATCAAGCAACTTGTAGTAAGTCAGAAAGCAAAAGACACATATCCTATGATATCACTTAGAGGTGTTACCTAAAAATTGATAACAGCGAAGATATTTCCACAGAGAAAGGCAATCACAGATTCATTAAACAAACTTACGGTTCACCAATGGAAAGGTGTGAGACTGTATATATTAGGATATTGGGTTTAACAGAGATATACAAACATAGGTGAAATATATAATCACCAAACACCTACAGAACACCAAGAGAAGACTACTCAACATTATGTCATAACCTACATGGGAAAAGGATCCAAAGAAGAATAGATATATGTATATGTGTAAAAGGACCACATCTCACACACCTAGCACAAGCAAAACATTGTAATCAAAGTTGCTGTGATAAAAAATTAAAATTAAAAAAATGAATAAGAAGTAGAGAGACATAAACTTAATGGGCTTTTTCCTGGCATACTGCATTCTAATTTATAACCTACAACATGACTTCCATTGAGGCTCTGTTGCCCTAGTAACCAGATTTTGTAAAGGAGAACTGCTACCGCCTTGTGAACATTTCTCAAAACAGCAGATTTAAACACAGCTCTAGAACGGAGGGGAAGATGGCAGAAGAGTAAGACGCGGAGATCACCTTCCTCCCCACAGATACAACAGAAATACATCTACACGTGGAACAACTCCTACAGAACACCTACTGAATGCTGGCAGAAGACCTCAGACCTCCCAAAAGGCAAGAAACTCCCCATGTACCTGGGTAGGGCAAAAGAAAAAAAGAAAAAACAGAGAGAAAAGAATAGGGACGGGACCTGCACCAGTGGGAGGGAGCTGTGAAGGAGGAAAGGTTTCCACAAACTAGGAAGCCCCTTCGCAGGCGAAAACTACAGGTGGCGGAAGGGGGAGTGTCACAGCTGTGGAGGAGAGCACAGCAACAGGGGTGAGGAGGGAAAAGCGGGGAGATTCCCGTACAGAGAATCGGTGCCGACCGGCGCTCGCCAGCCCGAGAGGCTTGTCTGCTCACCCGCAGGGGCGGGCGGGGCTGCGAGCTGAGGTGCGGGCTTTGGTCGGAGCGCAGGGAGAGAAATGGTGTTGGCTGTGTGAACACATCCTGATGGGTTTAGTGCACCACGCTAGCTGGGAGGGAGTCCAGGAAAAGTTCTGCAGCTGCCGAAGAAGCAAGAGACTTTTTCTTCCCTCTTTGTTTCCTGGTGCATGAGGAGATGGGATTAAGAGCGCTGCTTAAAGGAACTCCAGAGACCAACGTGAGCCGTGGCTAAAAGCATGGACCCCAGAGATGGGCGCGATTCGTGGCTAAAAGCATGGAACCCTGAGACGGGAGGAAGATGGTAAGGCTGCTGCTGCCACCACCAAGGGGCCTGTGTGCGAGCACAGGTCACTATCCACACCTCCCTTCCAGGGAGCCTGTGCAGCCCACGACTGCCAGGTTCCCGGGATCCAGGGACAACTTCCCTGGGAGAACGCACGGCGGGCCTTAGGCTGGTGCAACGTCACGCCGGCCTCTGCTGCTGCAGGCTCGCCTCGCATTCCACGTCCCTCCCTCCCCTTAGCCTGAGTGAGCCAGAGCCCCTGAATCAGCGGCTCCTTTAACCCCATCCTGTCTGAGCAAGAAACAGAAGCCCTCCAGCGACCTACACGCAGAGACGGGGCCAAATCCAAAGCTGAGCCACTGGAAGCTGTAAGAACAAAGAAGAGAAAGGGAAATCTCTCCCAGCAGCCTCAGAAGCAGCGGATTAAAGCTGCACAATCAACTTGATATACCCTGCATCTGTGGAATACATGAATAGACAACGAATCATCCCAAATTGAGGAGGTAGACTTTGAGAGCAAGATTTATGATTTTTTCCCCTTTTACTCTTTTTGTGAGTGTGTATGTGTATGCTTCAGTATGAGATTTTGGTGTACTGCTTTTCTTCCACCATTTGTCCTAAGGTTCTATCCATTCGTTTTGTTTCTTTTTAATGTATTTTCTTAATTATTATCTTTTAATTTAATAACTTTATTATATTTTACTTTATTTTATTTTACTTTATCTTCTTTCTTTCTTCGTTTCCTTCCTTCCTTCCCTCCTTCCTTCCTTCCTTTCTCCCACAGCCCTCCCTCTCTCCCTCCCCCCTCCTTTCTTTCTTTCCTTCTTTTCTTCTTTCTTTCTTTCATCCTTCCTTCCTTTCTTCCTTCCTTCCTTCCTTCCTTCCTTCCTTCCTTTCTTTCTTTCTTTCTTTCTTCCTTCCTTCCTTCCTTCCTTCCTTCCTACTTCTACTAACTCTTTCTCTCTAATTTTTCTCCCATTTATTCTGAGCTGTGTGGATGAAAGGCTTTTGGTGCTGCAGCCAGGGGTCAGTGCTGTGCCTCTGAGGTGGGAGAGCCAACTTCAGGACACTGGTCAACAAGAAACCTCCCAGCTCCACAAAATATCAAATGGCGAAAATCTCCCAGAGATCTCCATCTCAATGCCAGCACCCAGCTGCACTCAACGAACAGCAAGTTACAGTGCTGGACACCCTATGCCAAACAACTAGCAAACAGGGACACAACCCCACCCATTAGCAGAGAGGCTGCCTAAAATCATAATAAGTCCACAGACACCCCAAAATACCACCAGACATGGACCTGCCCACCAGAGAGACAAGATCCAGCTTCATCCACCAGAATACAGGCACTAGTTCCCTCCACCAAGAAGCCTACACAACACACTGAACAAACCTTAGCCACTGGGGACAGACACCAAAAACAACAGGAACTACGAACCCGCAGCCTGCAAAAAGGAAACCCCAAACATAGTAAGGTAAGCAAAATGAGAAGACAGAAAAACACACCACAGATGAAGGAGCAAGAAAAAAACGCACCAGACCTAACAAATGAAGAGGAAATAGGCAGTCTACCTGAAAAAGAACTCAGAATAATGATAGTAAACGTGATCCAAAATCTTGGAAATAGAATAGACAAAATGCAAGAAACATTTAACAAGGACCTAGAAGAACTTAAGATGAAACAAACAGCGATGAACAGCACAATAAGTGAAATGAAAAATACTCTAGATGGGGTCAAAAGCAGAATAACTGAGGCAGAAGGACGAATAAGTGACCTGGAAGATAAAATAGTGGAAAAAACTATTGCAGAGAAGAATAAAGAAAAAATAATGAAAAGAACTGAGGACAGTCTCAGAGACCTCTGGGACAAAATTAAACACACCAACCTTCGAATTATAGGGTTTCCAGAAGAAGAAGAGAAAAAGAAAGGGACTGAGAAAATATTTGAAGAGATTATAGTTGAAAACTTCCCTAATATGGGAAAGGAAATAGTTAATCAAGTCCAGGAAGCACAGAGAGTCCCATACAGGATATATCCAAGGACAAATACGCCAAGATACACATTAATCAAACTGTCAAAAGTTAAATACAAAGAAAGCATATTAAAAGCAGCAAGGGAAAAACAACACATAAGACACAAGGGAATCCCCATTAGGTTAACAGCTGATCTCTCAGCAGAAACTCTGCAAGGCAGAAGGAAGTGGCAGGACATACTGAAAGTGATGAAAGAGAAAAACCTGCAACCAAGATTACTCTACCCAGCAAGGATCTCATTCAGATTGGATGGAGAAATTAAAACCTTTACAGACAAGCAAAAGCTGAGAGAGTTCAGCACCACCAAACCAGCATTACAAGAAATGCTAAAGGAACTTCTCTAGGCAAGAAACACAAGAGAAGGAAAAGACCTACAATAACGAACCCAAAACAATTTAGAAAATGGGAATACGAACATACATATTGATAATTACCTTAAATGTAAATGGACTAAATGCTCCCACCAAAAGACACAGATTGGCTGAATGGATACAAAAACAAGACCCTTATATATGCTGTCTACAAGGGACCCACTTCAGACCTAGAGACACATACAGACTGAAAGTAAGGGGATGGAAAAAGATAATCCATGCAAATGGAAACCAAAAGAAAGCTGCAGTAGCAATTTTCATATCAGACAAAATAGACTTTAAAATAAAGACTACTAGAAGAGACAAAGAAGGACACTACATAATGATCAAGGGATCGATCCAAGAAGAAGATATAACAATTGTAAATATTTATGCACCCAACATACGAACACCTCAATACATAAGGCAAATACTAACAGCCATAAAAGGGGAAATCGACAGTAACACATTCATAGTAAGGGACTTTAACACCCCACTTTCACCAATGGACAGATCATCCAAAATGAAAATAAATAAGGAAACACAAGCTTTAAATGATACATTAAACAAGATGGACTTAATTGATATTTATAGGACACTCCATCCAAAATCAACAGAATACACATTTTTCTCAAGTGCTCATGGAACATTTCCCAGGATAGATCATATCTTGGGTCACAAATCAAGCCTTGGAAAATTTAAGAAAATTGAAATTACATCAAGTATCTTTTCCAACCACAACGCCATAAAATTAGATATCAATTATAGGAAAAGATCTGTAAAAAATACAAACACATGGAGGCTAAACAATACACTAATAATGAAGTGATCACTGAAGAAATCAAGGAGGAAAAAACAAAATACCTAGAAACAAATGACAATGGAGACACGACAACCCAAAACCTATGGGATGCAGCAAAAGCAGTTCTAAGAGGGAAGTTTATAGCAATACAAGCCCACCTTAAGAAACAGTAAACATCTCGAATAAAAAACCTAATCTTGCACCTAAAGCAATTAGAGAAAGAACAAAAAAACCCAAAGTTAGCAGAAGGAAACAATCATAAAAATCAGATCAGAAATAAATGAAAAAGAAATGAAGGAAACAGTAGCAAAGATCAGTAAAACTAAAAGCTGGTTCTTTGAGAAGATAAACAAAATAGATAAACTATTAGCCAGGCTCATCACGAAAAAAAGGGAGAAGACTCAAATCAATAGAATTAGAAATGAAAAAGGAGAAGTAACAACTGACACTACAGAAATACAAAACATCATGAGAGATTACTACAAGCAACGCTATGCCAATAAAATGGACAAGCTGGAAGAAATGGACAAATACTTAGAAATGCACAACCTGCCAAGACTGAATCAGGAAGAAATAGAAAATATGAACAGACCAGTCACAAGCACTGAAATTGAAACTGTGATTAAAAATCTTCCAACAAACAAAAGCCCAGGACCAGATGGCTTCACAGGTGAATTCTATCAAACATTTAGAGAAGAGCTAGGACCTATCCTTCTCAAACTCTTCCAAAATATAGCAGAGGGAGGAACACTCCCAAATTCATTCTACGAGGCCACCATCACCTTAATACCAAAACCACACAAGGATGTCACAAAGAAAGAAAACTACAGGCCAATATCACTGATGAACATAGATGCAAAAATCCTCAACAAAATACTAGCAAACAGAATCCAACAGCACATTAAAAGGATCATACACCATGATCAAGTGGGGTTTATTCCAGGAATGCAAAGATTCTTCAATATACGCAAGTCAATCAATGTGATAAACCGTATTAACAAATTGAAGGAGAAAAATCGTATGATCATCTCAATAGATACAGAGAAAGCTTTTGACAAAATTCAACACCCATTTATAACAACCCTGCAGAAAGTAGGCATAGAAGGAAATTTCCTCAACATAATAAAGGCCATATATGACAAACCCACAGCCAACATCATCCTCAATGATGAAAAACTGAAAGCATTTACACGAAGATCAGGAAAAAGACAAGGTTCTCCACTCTCGCCACTCTTATTCAATATAGTATTGGAAGTTTTAGCCACAGCAATCAGAGAAGAAAAGGAAAGAAAAGGAATCCAAACAGGAAAAGAAGAAGTAAAGCTGTCACTGTTTGCAGATGACATGATACTATACATAGAGAATCCTAAAAATGCTACCAGAATACTATTAGAGCTAATCAATGAATTTGGTAAAGTTGCAGGATACAAAATTAATGCATAGAAATCTCTTGCATTCCTATACACTAATGATGAAAAATCTGAAAGTGAAATCAAGAAAACACTCCCATTTACCATTGCAACAAAAAGAATGAAATATCTAGGAATAAACCTACCTAAGGAGACAAAAGAACTGTATGCAGAAAATTATAAGACACTGATGAAAGAAATTAAAGATGATACAAATAGATGGAGAGATATACCATGTTCTTGGATTGGAAGAATCAACATTGTGAAAATGACTCTACTACCCAAAGCAATCTACAGATTCAATGCAATCCCTATCAAACTACCACTGGCATTTTTCACAGAACTAGAACAAAGAGTTTCACAATTTGTATGGAAACACAAAATACCCCAAATAGCCAAAGCAATCTTGAGAACGAAAAACGAAGCTGGAGGAATCAGGCTCCCTGACTTCAGACTATATGACAAAGATACAGTAATCAAGACAGTATGGTACTGGCACAAAAACAGAAAGATAGATCAATGGAACAGGATAGAAAGCCCGAAGATAAACCCACACACATATGGTCACCTTATCTTTGATCAAGGAGGCAGGAATGTACAGTGGAGAAAGGACAGCCTCTTCAATAAGTGGTGCTGGGGAAACGGGAAGGTTACATGTAAAAGTATGAGATTAAATCACTCCCTAACACCATACACAAAAATAAGTTCAAAATGGATTAAAGACCTAAATGTAAGGCCAGGATCTATCAAACTCTTAGAGGAAATCATAGGCAGAACACTCTATGACATAAATCACAGCAAGATTCTTTTTGACCCACCTCCTAGAGAAATGAAATTAAAAACAAAAATAAACAAGTGGGACCTAATGAAACGTCAAAGCTTTTGCACAGCAAAGGAAACCATAAACAAGACCAAAAGACAACCCTCAGAATGGGAGAAAATATTTGCAAATGAAGCAACTGACAAAGGATTAATTCCCCAAAATTAAAAGCAGCTCATTCAGCTCAATAACAATAAAACCAACAACCCAATCCAAAAATGGGCAGAATACCTAAATAGACATTTCTCCAAAGAAGATATACAGACTGCCAACAAACACATGAAAGAATACTCAACATCATTAATCATTAGGGAAATACAAATCAAAACTACAATGAGATATCATCTCACACCAGTCAGAATGGCCATCATCAAAAAATCTAGAAACAATAAATGCTGGAGAGAGTGTGGAGAAAAGGGAACACTCCATCACTGCTGGTGGCAATGTGAATTGGTACAGCCACTATGGAGAACAGTATGGAGGTTCCTTAAAAAACAACAAATAGACCTACCATATGACCCAGCAATCCCACTACTGGGCATACACCCTGAGAAAACCATAATTCAAAAAGAGTCATGTACCAAAATGTTCACTGCAGCTCTATTTAAAATAGCCCGGAGATGGAAACAACCTAAGTGCCCATCATCGGATGAATGGATAAAGAAGATGTGACACATATATACAATGGAATATTACTCAGCCATAAACAAACGAAATTGAGCTATTTGTAATGAGGTGGATACACCTAGATCTGTCATACAGAGTGAAGTAAGTCAGAAAGAGAAAGACAAATACCGTATGCTAACATATATATATGGAATTTAAGGAAAAAAATGCCATGAAGAACCGAGGGTAAGACAGGAATAAATACAGAGACCTACCGGAGAATGGACTTGAAGATATGGGGAGGGGGGAGGGTGAGCTGTGAAAAAGCGAGAGAGAGGCATGGACATATATACACTACCAAACGTAAGACAGATAGCTAGTGGGAAGCAGCCGCATAGAACAGGTATATCAGCTCTGTGCTTTGTGACCGCCTGGAGGGGTGGGATAGGGAGTGCGGGAGGGAGGGAGATGCAAGAGGGAAGAGATATGGGAACATATGTATATGTATAACTGATTCACTTGGTTATAAACAGAAACTAACACACCATTCTAAAGCAATTATACCCCAAAAAAGGTGTTAAAAAAAAACACAGCGCTAATGCTCACTTGATATTCTAAATAATTGCAGGCCTGTAAATGACACCTGCCCTCTAAACAAATCCTTGGGTCGTAAATCCAGCAAAAAACTCAAAAGATGTGCACATTTTAAAACAACAAAAGACATGCACATTTTAAAATGACAATTTCAAGAGGTATACTTTTCGCTCCTTTTGTCTTCTCTTTCTTTTTCTTTCACTCTTTTTTTTTGTTAAAAAAAGGACAAGGAAAACGGCTCAACATCAGTAACTAATAAAGCCATGCAAATCCAGTCTACAAAAATATTCACCTCAGAGCTGTCAGAATGATCGTCATCAAAAATGTCTACAGAGAATAAATGCTGAAGGAGTTTTAGAGAACTGTGTACCCTCTAGCTGCTGGTGGGATGTCACCTGGTAAGAGCCAGTAGTGAGAAAACAATGGAGGTGTGTTTAAAGGTAAAAATTGAGCTACCATGTGATCTGGTAGGCCCACTGATGGGCCTATCACCTGAGTAGACCAGAATCAAAAAGACACAGGCTGGCAATCCTTCACTGCAGCAACATGTACCATAGCCAAGACTTGGAAGAAACCAAAATGTCCATCAACAGAAAAATGCACCAAGAAGAAGTGGTCCATGTACACAATGGAATATTAGTCATGGAAAAGCATGGAACAGTGCCGATGGCACCACCATAGAAGGATCTAGAGATAATCACCCCACCTGAAGTAAGAAAGAAAACGAAAGACAGATATTCTATGACATCACTTATAGGTGTTACCTAAAAATTGATACCCATGAAATATTTTCCAAGAGAAGGACACTCATAGATTCAGAAAACAAAATTATATTTAACCAAATGGAAAGGTGTAAGGAATGTATGAATTAGGATATGGGGGTTAACAGACATGTAGTAATACATATGAAATATATAATCACAAAATACCTATGGAATGCTAAAAGAGGTGTACTAAACACTCTGTAATAACTTACATGGGAAAGGATCCAAAGATGTATAGATCGATACATTGATATAATGAACCAGATTCCGTACACCTAGAAAAAACACAGTATTTTTATCCAATTTGCTGTGATAATAAATAAAAATTAAATGTAAAAAACAAACAAGAAGTAAGGAGATATAAGCTCTTGGGAGTTTGCCGTGGCACATTCTGCTCTAATTTGCAGCTTACAAACACGATTTCCAGGAACCCTCTGTTGCCCAAAAACCCAGAGTTGGAAATGTAGAAATGCTGCCGCCTTGTGGCCGTTTCCCACAAGAGCGGCTTTAAAACCACAGCTAACGGTCACTTAACATTCACAAGGACTCAGGACAGTAAAGGACAACTGCCCTCAAAAATTCACAACTGGCAAAATTTTCAAGGAGATAGTATGAAGAGGTAAATTTTACTCATTATTTTTCTAAAAACAAGGAAAATGGATAAAAGCTCAACAACATAAATTTTTAAACTCATGCAAATCTAGCCTACAAAAAGATTTCAACTCATGCACATAAACTACCATCAGCCAAAGGTCTACAAACAATAAATGCTGAAGGGGTTTTAGAGAACTGTGTACCCTCTAGCTGCTGGTGAGATGTAAAGTGGTAAGAGCCAATAGTGAGAACAGAAAGGAGCTGTGTTTAAAAGTAAAAATTGAGCTAGCATTCCATTCAGCAGGCCTACCACTGACCCTCTCACCTGAAAATACCAGAGTCGAGAAGGCACAGGCTGCAACAGCTTCACTGCAGGATTTTTCACAATAACCAAGACACGGAAGCAACCAAAATGTCCATCAATGGATGAATGGATAAAGAAGAAGTGGTCCATGTACATAATGGAATATTAGCCATGGAAAACAGTGAAACACTGCTCGTTGAGGCACCATTTATGAGCCTAGATATAATCTCAGAACATGCCGTAAGTCAGAAAGAAAAAGACATATAGTATGATAGCACTTATAGGTGTTATCTAACAACTGACAAAAATGATAGCATTTTCACAGAGAAAGAAACTCACAGACTTAGAAAACAAACTATTCTTATGTAAATGGAAAGGTGGGTGGTATGGAAAATTAAGATTAGGGTTACCATATGTGTACAAATACCTATGAAATACATTTATCGAAGAGACCAACCATATAGCAAGGGAGGTCAATGGAGCACTCTGCAATAATTTACATGGGAAGAGTATCTGTACATGAATATATTACATATATGTGTGTGTGTGTGTGTGTGTATATATATATATATATGTAATGTACAAATGAACCAGACTGTATACACCTGGGACAAACAATATTCTAAATATTACCTTGATTTAAAAAGACTAAAAAATCGAACAATAAATAATGGAATATTAACTTACAGGTTTTTTTTCTAGCACATTCCATTCTAATTTACCACCTGGGAACACGACATCCAGAAATGTTGTGCTGCCCTAGAAAACAGTTTTGGGAATGGAGAAATGCTGCCGTCTTGTGGCCGTTTCCCCCAACAGCACCTTTAAAGCCAGTAGTAGTGGTCACTAAATATTCACACTCATTACAAGCCTGTAAATGTCACCTGTTCTCAAAAAAATACTGGGGTCAAAAATTGATGAAAAATTCAAAACAGGGCAGCCTTCCCAGAAGACCACTTCAAGTGGTTTATTGTACTCATATTTTTTTTCTGTTTTTGTTTAACAGAAAGGAAACAAAGCATGGAAAAATGCTGAACATTAGGAATTATTAAAGACATGCAAATCCAAATGACAAAAACCTATCAGCTCACACCAGTCATAATGGTCATCAGCAAAAATTCTGCAAACAATAAATGCTGAAGGGGTTGTGGAAAAATGCGCACCCTCGTTTCTCAGTGGGACATGGTAAGAACCAGTAATGAAACCACAAAGGAGGTGCCTTGATAAGGTAAATATTGAGCTACCATTCAATCAAGCATACCCATTGCTGGGCCTATCACCTGAGAGGATGAGAATCCAAAAGCCACAGGGTGGCAATCCTGCACTCCAACAATATTTACCACAGCCAACACTTGGAAGCAACAAAAATGTCTGTCAACAGAGGAAGGCACAAAGAAGAAGTGGTCCATGTACACAATGGAATATTACTCCAATAAAAAAATATATAATTTCAATTTAGAAACCAAACGTAAGTAAGGAGACATCAACTTTTGGGGGTTTGTCCGGGCATATTCCTCTCTTATATACAACTGAGGAACACCACTGGCAGGAAGGATTCTTTCCATAATTCCCAGAATGGGGAAAGGAGAAATGCTGCTGCCCAATGGCCGATACCTGCAACAGCAGCTTTAAAACCTGTGCTAATGGTCACTTCATATGCACAAGTACTGGAGGGTTGTAAATGAAACCTGCCCTCAAAATGTCTTCAGGGAGGTAATGGCCAAAATATTTCAAAATGTGACACATACTTCAAGAAAACCATTTGAAGAGGTAAGCGCTACTCAGAGCTTGAAAAAAAGAGGACATGCCTGAAAGTTCAATTTCAAGGGATTATGAGATGCATGCAAATCCAACCTCAAAGAGGTGTCAGCTCACACCTGTCAGAATAAACATCAGCAGAAAAACTACAAACAATAAATGCTGAAAGGGTTTTGGACAAGGGCATACCCTCAAATTTAAGTGGAACATAACCTGGTAAGAGCCACTAATGAGAACAGAATGGAGACGCCTTTACAAGGTAAACATTTTGCTACCATATGATCCAACAGGCCCTCTCCTGGGCCTATAACCGAAGAAGACATAGTTGAAAAACACAGGCAGGCAAATGTGCATTTCAACAGTGTTAGAATAACCAAGACATGGAAGCAACCAAAAAGTCCATCAACAGGTGAGTGGACAAAGAAAAACTGAGCCACGTACAGATAGAATATTAGCCAAAGAAAAAAATGACACAATGCCATTTGCATCACCATAGATGAGTCTAGAAGTAATCACGCAACTTGTAGTAAGTCAGAAAGCGAAAGACACGTATCCTGTGATATCACTTATAGGTGTTACCTAAAAATTGATACCAGTGAAGATATTTCCACAGAGAAAGGCAATCACAGATTCATTAAACAAACTTATGGTTCACCAATGGAAAGGTGTGAGGATTGGATACATTAGGATGTCAGTGTTAACAGAGATATACAAACACAGGAGAAGTATATAATCACCAAAGACCTACGGAATACCAAGAGAAGACTACTCAACATTGTGTCATAACCTAAAATGGGAAAAGGATCCAAAGAAGAAAAGAGATATGTATATGTGGAAAACAACCACATCTTGCACACCTAAAACAAGCAAAACATTGTAATCACACTTGCTGTGATAAACAATGAAAATTAAATTTAAAAAAAGAACAATATTTAGTGAGATATAAACATAAGGGGCTTTTTCCTGGCCCATTCCATTCTAATTTGCAACCTAGAACAGGACTTCCATTGAGGCTCTGTTTCCCTAGTAACCAGATTTGGTTAATGAGAACCGCTGCCGCCTTGTGGCCGTTTCACACAACAGCGGCTCTAACTGCAGCTGTAATGGTTACTTGACAGTCAAAATAATTGCAGGCCTGTAAATGACACCTGTCCTCAAAACAATCTTTCGGTCGTAAATTGAGCAAAAATCTCAAAAGACATCCATATTTCAAAACGACAATTTCAAGAGGCATATTTTATGCACATTTTATATTCTGTCTCTTTTTTTTGTTATAGAAAAAGGCATGGAAAAATGCTCAACATCAGGAATTAATAAAGCCATGCAAATCCAGTCTAGAAACACGTTCACCTCACAGCCGTCAGAAGGATCATCAGCAAAAAAGTCTACATAGTATAAATGCTGAAGGGGTTTTAGAGAACTCTGTACCCTCTAGCTGCTGATGGGATGTAACCTGGTAACAGCCAGTACAGAGAACAAAATGGAGGAGTGTTTAAAGGTAAAACTTGAGCTACTATATGATCTGGTAGGCCCACTGATGGGCCTATCAGCTTAGTAAAGCTGAACCAAAAAGACACAGGCTGGCAATCCTTCACTGTAGCAACATGTACCATAGCCAAAAAGTGGAAGAAACCAAAATGTCCATGAACAGAAAAATTCACCAAGAAGAAGTGGTTCATGTACACAATGGAATATAAGCCATGGAAGAGCATGGAACAGTGCTCTTGGCACCACCATAGAAGGATCTAGAGATAATCACCCTACCTGAAGTAAGAAAGAAAACAAAAGACAGATATCCTATTACATCACTTATAGGTGTTACCTAAAAATTGATACCCATGAAATAATTTCCAAGAGAAGGACACTCATAGATTCAGAAAACCAAATTATGTTTAACCATATTGAAAGGTGTAAGGAATGTATGAATTAGGATATGGGGGTTAACAGACATGTAGTAATACATATGAAATATATAATCAGAAAACACCTATGGAATACCAAGAGAGGTCTACTCAACACTCTGTAATAACCTACACGGGAAAGGTTCCAAAGATGAATAGATCTATACATAGATATAATGGAGCAGATTCTGTTCAGCTAGAACAAACAGAACAATTTTCTCAAATTTGCTCTTATAATTAATAAAAATTAAATTTAAAAAAAGCAAACAAGAATTATGGAGATATAAGCTCTTGGGCATTTGCCCTGACACATTCCACTCTAAATTGCAGCCTACAAACATGATTTCCAGGAAAGATCTGTTGCCCAAAATCCCAGAATTGGAAACGTAGGAATGCTGTCGCCTTGTGCCATTTCCCGCAAGAGCGGCTTTAAAACCACAGGTAACTCTCACTTAACATTCACAAGGACTCACTCTGGGCTGTAAAGCACACCTGCCATCAAAACTTGTGCTGAGGTATGGAATGGCCAAAAAAATTCAAACCTGGCAAATTTTTCAAGGAGATAGTATGAAGAGGTAAGTTTTACTCCCTATTTTTCAAATAAAAAAAGAAAATGGATAAAAGCTCAACATCAGGAATTATTAGAGTCATGCAAATCTAGCCTACAAAAAGGTTTCAACTCACGCAAGTCAACTACCATCAGCCAACAGTCTACAAACAATAAATGCTGAAGGTGTTTTAGAGAACTGTGTATCCTCTAGCTGCTTGTGAGATGTAAAGTGGTAAGATCCGGTAATGAGAACAGAAAGGAGCTGCGTTTAAAAGTAAAAATTGAGATGTCATTCGATCCAACACGCCCACCACTGGGCCTATCACCGAAGCGCCGAATCAAGAAGAAACACGCTGACAAACCTCTACTGAAGTAATACTGAAAATAGCCAGGACATGGAAGCAGCAAAAATGTCAGTTAACAGATGAATGGACAAAGAAGAAGTGGTACATGTACCTAATGGAAGATTAGCTTTCAAAAAAATGAACAATGTCATTTTCATGACTGCAGGTGGGTCTAGAAATAATCATATTATGTGAAGTCCAAAGTATATGATATATATCCTATGATGTAATTTATAGATGTTACCTTAAGATTCCTACTAATGAACATATTTCCAAAGGAAAAGACATTCAGAGACGTATAAAACAAACTAATGGTTAACCAAAATGAAAGGTGAGAGGATGAGTAAATTAGGATTATGGGGTTAACATACATACACTAATATATGTTATAAGTATATAAACTTATAATATATAAAATATACAAATTATATAATCATTAATATATATAAATTATATAATCACCAAACACCTACCAAATACCAAGGGAGCTCTACTCAACACTCTATAATAACCTACATGGTAACAGGATCCAATGATGAACAGATATATGTATGAAAAATTGATCCTAATTGGTACATCCAGAGAATCACAACACTCTAATAAAATTTACTCCAACAGGGGCTTCCCTAGTGACGCAGTGGTTGAGAATCTGCCTGCCAATGCAGGGGACATAGATTCGAGGCCTGGTCTGGGAGGATCCCACATGCCGTGGAGCAACTATGCCCATGAGCCACAACTACTGACCTTGCGCGTCTGCAGCCTGTGCTCCACAACAAGAGAGGCCA
The DNA here is from genome assembly GCF_039906515.1 of Pseudorca crassidens. Classification (NCBI taxonomy): domain Eukaryota; kingdom Metazoa; phylum Chordata; class Mammalia; order Artiodactyla; family Delphinidae; genus Pseudorca; species Pseudorca crassidens. The sequence continues at coordinate 3,673 of NW_027136297.1, read as the reverse complement.
CAATAGTGAGAGGCCCACGGACCTCGATGAAGAGTGGTCCCTGCTTGCTGCAGCTAGAGAAAGCCCTCTCACAGAAACGAAGACGCAACGCAGCCAAAAATAAATAAGTAAGTAAGAATCTTAAAACCTATGGATTTAAATGTCTCCATAAGTGAATCAAGTGTGTGTACAGTGGCAAAAGCGCAGCAGTGAAAATCAGCTAAATCCCATTATAAAAATAAATTTCTTAAACAAAACACAATGACAGTGAATTAGAGAGCAATTCTTAAATAATTCACTCAGGGCTTGTGATGCAACCTGGATTTACCACATCTACACCCAGAGCTGGGTGACACATAAGGCTGGACACTTGGGGCTGATAGGATTGGTGAGGTTCGGTGAGCAAATGCAGACCCTTTGAAGTCATATTTCATGGTACCCATTCCATGTGTCCAAACTCTCCAGGTTTAAGGGATTCTTCTTTCCACTAAAACATGCATAGGGAACCCACAGCACGGTCCATGGTGTGAATGGGAAACGTTCTTAATGCATCTCAGTTTTCATACCCTGGTACTCGGGTTCAACATTCCAGACGCTTTACTAACACTCTCCCCACTGGGAGAGTAAGTGCCTTTAACATCCTGTTTGGCCCAGTTTGCAATTTCTGCGGAAAATGAACAGGAATAGGGAGAACCAATGAGAGACTAGCTGGAGGTGTCTGGACGGGCAAATTTAACTCTCATTTCCCACCAGGAAGAGGAATTAACCAAAGGCTCAGCGTGCCATGCCAGAACCAGATTAGGGCCTGAAGCAATCCTGCGGTGTTGTGGCCAGCTCAGAAGAAAGCGAGTTGAAGAAAGGAGCTCAGGGGCACTGTAATTCACAAACCTGCAGAGTTATAAATGACAGCTATCGTACAAAAATATATTGAAGTAAGGCTGTCAAGAGGACTTGAAAGTGGGGCAGAATTGCAGGAAACCGATTTCAGGAGGTAGACTGGAATTGCATGTAAAGCATAGGAAAAGAGGCAGAACGTCCTCAATGATACACTTGGCCAAAAGGGTGTATGCGTTTTTTCCTGAATATATTCAGGAAGAAACGCATACGCACTTTCTGGCCAACCAAGCAAGCTTGCAAAGGAAATCTGCACTACAATGAAGTCTCACTTCCCCCGGGTAAAAAGGGTCATCTGAAAAAAGTGTAAAATCCAGAAAGGCAGAACAGGCCATGGAGAACTGGGAGCCTTGTTATGCTCATGGATGGGATGTAAATTTCCAAGAGCCACTCTGGAGAAGTGTATGGTGTTTCCTGAAACATCTAAAAAACAAAGCAACAGAGCCTAGGGCACTTCCACTTATGGTCCTATAGCTTAGGGAAATTAAAATCAAAAAGACACAGTCACCCCAAAGTTTGGGACGGCTCTGTTTACAAGAACCTCGTTTACGGTACAAGTTCAATATCGCAGAAAGTGAAAAATGGATAAAGAAGTTGTGGTACTTACGTACAATGCTATATCACGCAGCAATGAAATCTATGTCATCACGCCCGTAGCAGCATTATGAGTGGATTCAGGTACGATGATTCCAAGTGAAATAAGTCACACAGAAAAAGAAACATCATAAGATATCACTAATACACGGAATGTAAACTTGGCTACACAGGAACTGAATTACAAAACAGAACAGGGTCTCAAATGTAGAAAACCAACTTATGCTTGCTTAAGGGGAAAGGTGAGTTGGGGTGCTGCATAAAACCAGAGATTGAAATTAGCACAAATACCGATCCATAAGTCAAATGTGTAATAGACAAGAGCTACTCCTTGCTCAACTAAGTGGACTCAACACCCCATATTAAACGCCTAAGTATATACCTGACTAGTGAGAATCTTAAATCCTATGGATTTATATGTCCCAGAAAGAGAATCAAACGTGTGTACAGCGGCATAAACGCAGCAGTGATAGGATTGGTGAGGTTTGGTGAGCAAATGCAGACCCTTTGAAGTGATATTGCATGGTACCCTTTCCATGGGTCTCAACACTCTAGGTTTAAGAGACTCTTTCTTCAGCTAAAACATCCATGTGGAACCCAGAGTATGATCCACCGTGTGATCAGGAAATGTGTTCAAATGTGTCTTAGGTTTCGTCGCCTGGTACTCGGGTGCAACATTCCAGACTTTTTACTAACACTCTCCCCACTTGGAGAGTCAGTGCCTTTAACCTCCTGTTTGGCCCAGTTTGCAATTTTTTTGGAAGATGAACAGGAATAGGGAGGACCAATGAGAGACTAGCTGGAGGTGTCTGGACGGGCAAATTTAACTCTCTCTTCCCAACAGGAAGAGCAATTAACCAAAGACTCAGCATGCCGTGCTGGAACCACTCTAGGTCTTGAAGCAATCCTGCGGTGTTGCGGCCAGCTCACAAGAAAGCGAGTTGAAGAAAGGAGATCAGGGGCACTGTAATTCACAAACCTGCAGAGTTATAAATGACAGCTATCGTCCAAAAATATATTGAAGTAAGGCTGCCAAGAGGACTTGAAAGCAGGGCAGAATTGCAGGAAACCGATTTCAGGAGGTAGACTGGAATTGCATTTAAAGCATAGGAAAAGAGGCAGAACGTCCACAATGATGCACTTGGCCCAAAAGGGAATATGCGTTTTTTCCTGAATATATCCACGAAAAAACGCATACGCACTTTATGGGCAACCAAGCAGCAAGCAATGCAAATGTGCACAACAAAGAAGTCTCATTTCCCACTGGTCAAAAGGGCCATCCGAAAAAATTTAAAAACCAGAAATGCAGGACAGGCCATGGAGAACAGGGAGCCTTTATACGCTGATGGACAGTGTGTGAACTGCCGAGAGCCACTCTGGAGAAGTGTATGGGGGTTCCTAAATCATCTAAAAAACAGAGCTACAGAGCATAGGGCACTTCCAATCACGGGAGTATATCTAGGGAAGTCTAAAAATCAACAAGACACAAGCACACCACAGTTTAGGGCTACTCTGTTTACAAGAACCTCAACTTCAGTACACCTTAAATATCCCAGGAAAGAGAAAAATGGATAAAGAAAATGTGGTACTTATGTACAATGGAATATCTCTTCACCACGAAATCAATGTAAAAAGGCTAGTAGAAGGATAAAGAGTGGATTTAGGTCCGATAATACTACTTGAAATAAGTCAAACAGAAAAAGAAACATATCATAAGATATCACTTATAGAGGGAGGATAAATATGGCTGCACAAAAAATGAATTACAAAACAGAACAGTGTCTCACATTTAGAAAACACACTTATGTCAGCTTAAGGGGAAAGGAGAGGTGGGGTGATGCATAAAACCAGAGTTTGAAATTAGCACAGATACTGTTCAATAAACCAAATAGGTATTAGACAAGATCTACACCTTGCTCAATGAACTGGCCTCAACACACCCTATACACCGCAGAGAAATATATCTGAGTAATAAGAATCTTAAAACCCATGTATTGATATATCTCCATAAGGGAATCAAGTGTGTGCAGAGCGGCACAAACACAGCAGTGAAAATGAGCTAAACCCCATTATAGAAATAAATTTTAAAAACAAAACGCAGAAACAATGAAAGAGAGAAAAATTCTTACAAAATTTGCTCAGGGGCTGTGATGCAACCTGGATTGACCACATATAAACCCACAGCTGGATAAGACATAAGGCTGGA